>NC_041385.1:645338359-645371936 GCF_002162155.2 Triticum dicoccoides | reverse complement strand
GTTTTTAACTTAGGCGATTACGGGGTCGCAGCTAAGCCCTCGAGTGGGAGGATTGCTCTCCACTCAGAATGTTTTTAACTTAGGCGATTACGGGGTCATAGCTAAGCCCCCGAGTGGGAGGATTGCTCTCCACTCGGAAAGTTTTTAACTTAGACGATTACGGGGTTGCAGCTAAGCCCCCGAGTGGGAGGATTGCTCTCCACTCAGAATGTTTTTAACTTAGGCGATTACGGGGTCAAAACTAAGCCCCCGAGCGGGAGGATTGCTCTCCACTCGGAATGTTTTTAACTTAGGCGAATCAGGTTCACGGCTAAGCCACCCACTGGGGATTTGGACACAAATGATTATGGGGAACTGATCATTAAGATATTGTAAAAAATCTTGTCTTTGGAAAGAAAACTGAAATACTCTTATTACAACTCGTCGGTTCGAGTGATTTATTTTTAGAAATGGTGGAGCAGCTCTGCGTTCCACGCACGTGGCTTGTCCATCTTCTTGGCTACGTTGTAGATGTGGTAAGCTTCATTGTGAAGCACCTTGGTGATGATGAAGGGACCTTCCCAGGCCGGAGCAAGCTTGTGAGGTCGTTTCTGATCCAATCGGAGTACCAGGTCTCCTTCCTGGAACGCTCATCCTCTGACATTTTGGGCATGGAATGGACGCAGATCTTTCTGGTAGATGGTCGATCGAATCAAAGCCATCTCGCGCTCCTCTTAGAGGAGATCAACTGCGTATTCTCGCGCTTGTTCTGCTTCGGCTTCTAACAATAGTTCCACTCGGGGGGCATTATCCAACAAGTCACTCGGAAGTACAGCCTTGGCGCCGTACACCAAGAAGAAAGGGGTTCGGTTAGTCGACTAATTCGGTGTTGTTCTCAGCCCCCAAAAGACGGACGGTAACTCTGCCACCCAGGCTCCAGCAGCATGCTTCAGGACGCGCATTAGGCGGGGCTTTAACCCTTGGAGGATCAAACCATTCGCCCTTTCTGCTTGTCCATTCGACTGCGGTTGCGCGACTGACATGTAGTTGACCCGAGTGCCTTGGGTCGCATAGAACGCCTTAAACTCGTCAGAATCAAAGTTGGAGCCATTATTTGTGATAATGTTGTGAGGAACTCCATATCTGAATATCAACTCTTTGATGAAACTGACGGTAGTGCTTGCACCAAGGTTCTTGATGGGCCTAGCTTCGATCCACTTGGTGAACTTGTCGACTACTATGAGCAAATGTGTGAAACCACTCGCACCGGTTTTGAAGGGTCCGACCATATCCAACCCCCAGACTGCAAATGGCCAGACGAGTGGAAAGTCTTCAAGGCAGACGTAGGTTTGTGGGACATGTTGGAGTAGAACTGGCAGCCTGCACACTTGTCAACTATATCTTTTGTCATCTCGTTTGCTCGAGGCCAGTAGAATCCCGCACGATATGCTTTGGCCACGATGGTCCGAGAGGACGCATGGTGACCACAGGTCCCCGGGTGGATATCATTTAGGATCATTCGACCTTCTTCTGGTGTGATGCAGCGCTGAGCCACTCCTGTGACACTTTCTCTGTAAAGCTGCCCTTTTATCACTGTGAAGGCTTTGGATCGACGGACTATCTGGCGAGCTTCATCCTCATCCTCCGGGAGTTCCTTCCTGAGAATGTACGCAATGTATGATACTGTCCAATCGGGTGTGATCACCAAGACCTCCATGATCAAATCGGCCACAACTGGAATCTCAATCTCAGTCGGGTTGGTTGAACTTATCAGTTGCGGGGGCTCTTCCTTGAAGGGATCCTCTTATACTGATGGGGTGTGGAGATGCTCCAAGAACACATTGTTGGGGACAGGCTTCCGAGTGGAACCTATCTTCGCCAGATCGTCAGCAGCTTGATTCTTGATTTATGGTATGTGGTGGAACCCCTCAAACTTCTTCTCTAGCTTTCTCACTGCATTGCAATAACCTGTCATTGCGGGACTCCTGACGTCCCATTCTTTCATTACCTGATTTACCACTAAGTCTGAGTCGCCGTAAACCATCAAGCACCGGACGCCGAGTGAAATGGCCATATGCAACCCATACAATAGTGCCTCATACTCAGCTTTATTGTTTGAAGAATCAAAGTGAATCTGGAGGACATAACTGAGCTTGTCTCCTCGTGGGGATACTAAGACCACTCCTGCACCAGAGCCATTTAACATCTTGGACCCGTCGAAGAACATGGTCCAATGTTCTGACTGAACTTGAGTCGGCTGTTGTTGTTCTATCCATTCTGCGAGGAAATCTGCAATTGCTTGAGACTTGATGGCCTTCTTTGCCTCAAACTTGATATCCAAAGGAAGAAGTTCAATCGCCCATTTCGCCACTTGGTCAGTTGCATCTCTGTTATTCAGAATTTTTGACAAAGGAGTGTCGCTGACGACTGATATTGAATGATCAGAGAAATAATGCGCAACCTTCTTCATGGTTAGATAAATCCCATAAACAAGCTTCTGATAATGAGGGTATCTCTGCTTGGACGGGGTCAAGACCTCTGAAATGTAATAGACCGGGAGCTGAACTTTGAAGGCTTTGCCTTCCTCTTCCCGCTCGACCGTGAGCACTGTGCTGACAACTTGTCTTGTGGCTGCGATATAAAGCAACAAAGGCTCTTTACTGACTGGAGCAGCAAGCACCGGCTGGGTGGAAAGCAGGGCTTTGAGCTCTTCAAACGCTGCTTCAGCTTCATCATCCCACTCGAACTTGTCAGACTTCTTCAGCAGTCGGTAAAGAGGCAGTGCCTTTTCACCGAGGCGTGAGATGAATCGACTCAATGCAGCCAAACAACCAGTAAGCTTCTAAACATCATGCACTCGCATTGGGCGCTTCATTCAGAGGATTGTGCCAATCTTCTCTGGATTCGCGTCGATTCCTTTTTCGGAAACGAGAAAAATGAGTAACTTTCTGCCGAGGACTCTGAATGTGCATTTTGATGGATTGAGCTCGATATCATACCTTCTTAGATTGGTAAAGGTTTTAGCGAGGTCAGTCAGTAGGTCGGAACCTTTGCGTGACTTAACCACTATGTCATCCATGTATGCTTCCACATTCCGACTGATTTGAGTGAGCAGGCACTTTTGAATCATACGCATGAACATGGCACCAGCATTCTTGAGGCCAAATGGCATAGTAACATAGCAAAAACACCCAAACGGGGTGACGAAAGCTATCTTGATCTCATCGGGTCCAAACAGTCGGATCTGATGGTACCCGGAATAAGCGTCCAAAAAGGACAGTCACTCACATCCTACAGTTTAGTCGATTATCTGGTCGATGCGGGGTAGAGGAAAATGATCTTTCAGACAGGCCCGATTGATATGCTCGAAGTCAATACACATTCGAAGTGATTTGTCTTTCTTGGGCACCATAATGACATTGGTGAGCCACTCGGAGTGGTATATCTCGCGGATGAACTCAGCGGCCAGAAGCTGAGCCACCTCCTCACCAATTGCCTTTCTCTTCTCTATGGCGGACCAATGAAGATGCTCTTTAACAGGTTTTGCCTTTGGGTCGACTCGCAAATGGTTCTCAGCCAGTCCCCTGGGTACACCTGGCATGTCAGATGGCTTCCATGCAAAGATGTCCCAGTTCTCACAAAGGAACTGGATGAGCGCTTCTTCCTATTTGCTGTCGAGTGTCGTTGAGATATGGGTCGGAGCAGCATTGGGGTCGGTGGGGTGAATGTGAACTCGCTTGGTCTCTCCGGCCGACTAAAATGCGGATTCCGAGGTAGGTCTCTTGGCACACAGTAATCACTCGGATCTGTAGTCTTCTGGTACTCCTGAAACTCCACATATGCCATCTGCTCATCTGCTATCTCTGCACCATCCTGAAGACAATCCTCTGCTCTTTTCCTGTTACCTGAGACTGTTATCACGCCTTTGGGGCCAGGCATCTTCAACTTAAGGTACACATAACACGGTCGAGCCATGAAGCTAGCATAGACAGGTCTGCCCAAAATTGCATGATGAGCACTATGAAAATCCACAACCTCAAACGTCAACTTTTCCTTGCGGTAATTCTTCTCGTCGCTGAAAACCACATCAAGAGCGATCTGGCCAAGTGAATCGGCTTTCTTTCCTAGGATGACTCCGTGGAACCTCATATTGCTCTCGCTGAGTTTGGACATCGGAATGCCCATTCCTTTAAGAGCCTCTGCGTACAGGATATTGAGGCCACTTCCACCATCCATCAGAACTTTGGTCAGTCGAGTGCCCCCAACGACTGGGTCGACCACCAGCGCCTGCCGCCCAGGGGTAGCAACTCATGGCAGGTGATCAGACTGGTCAAATGTAATTGGGTTTTTTGACCACTTCAAATACTTCAGTGTTGCCGGAGCAACCATGTTTACCTCTTTGTTAATGACTTTCAGTCGACTTCTGCTCTCGACATCAGCAAAAATTACCAAGGTGGCATTAACATGGGGATATCCATCTTCCTCCTCTTCCTTATCTTCCTCCTTATCAGAATCCTTATCCTTCTCGCTAGGCTGGCCTTTCTTCTGGAAACTCTGAATCAGGAGTCAACACTGTCAAGTGGTATGCTTTGGGAGGATTAGATTACCCTCTTCATCTTTCTTAGTGTGAATATGACACCGCAAATCCATCACATCATTTCCATCTTGATCTTTTACCTTCTTGGGATTCCAGGGCCCCTTGGGCTTCCCTTTGAACTTCCCTTGACTCAACACTGTTACCTCGGCAGGACCGGCTGCCTCAGCCTTTCGTATCTGCTTTCGACTGGAATTTCCCCCTCCGGTGTCCTGAGCGAATGACTTGTGTTTGACGCTCCGGAGTCGGTCTTCCTCTTTGCCGTTAGCATATTTCGTGGCAATCTCCATCATCCGAGTCAGGGACATATCTCCGGTCCGACCGAATTTCAGATTGAGCTCTCTGTAATGAATGCCTTCTTTAAAGGCACAGACTGCTTGGTGATCCGACACATTCTCCACTATGTGGTGCAGAGTGATCCATCTCTGGATATATTCCCTCAAGGTTTCATTTGGTTTCTGCATGCAATGTTGCAGCTCTGGTAGACTAGCAGGTCTCTTGCAGGTGCCCTCAAATGTTCTGGTAAACACTCGGGCCAACTCATCCCAATTCAGAATGCTCCCAGGGGCCAGCTAATTCAACTAGGCCTTGGCAGACCCTTCAAGCATCAGAGGGAGGTGCTTCATGTCCACCTCGTCGCTGCCACCTCCAATGTGTACAGCCACTCAGTAATCTTCAAGCCAGGTGTCGGGCTTTGATTTTCCCGTTAACTTGCTGACGCTAGTCGCCAATCTGAAGTTGTGAGGAATCTCAGCTACCCTGATGGCTCTTCCGAAACACTCGGGACCAGACATGTGGACCCTGCTTCCGCTGGGCCTGTCTCTATCTAGCCCTTCTCTTTATGCTCTGTTCTGGCCGACCAAACCCTGAACAAGGACTGACCTTGCATCGAAACTAGGCTCTCTTGGGTCGACTAGAACTCTACGGTCGTTACCGTATGGACGCCTATCATCATACCACCGGGGCGCGTACGACCCGCCCCTCGGAAGGGGCGAAGGCACTCGACGGAAGTCGTCGTGGGCGTACTCACGATCATCATCTCCATGAGCTCTTCCTAGGTGCCGATCTTGGTGGTGCTCATGATCTCCTCGCCGCAAAGGTGACCTAGGACTATGTGCCGACTAAAAGGTGTCTGCCCTTACTAATCGACTGTGAATCCTGTTCTGCGACTGAGACACGGCAGAGTTTTGGTCTCCTACTGCTCGGAGCAGCGCCCTGATCTGTTCCAAGCCCCTTCCAGCCTCCGAGTGAGATGGCTGAATGGACTCTGCGATATGCGCAACAACCGCAAGATTCTGAATCGGTGTACGGAATACCTCAGTTTCTAGTGGAAAAAATTGCCGTGAACGCCGACTGGATCCGGGGATCAGTCGATGGGCACACTCATCGAGAGAATGTTGGAGATTCTTCAAATGAGTGCGCTCAGCCATCATGGCTAGGCGCACTTCCTCTAAAGCCCGAGCCTCGGCGGTTTCCCCTATGATGGGGGTATGGAGAGCCTCCTCGTTACGGCGGTGCAACCCCTCCCTCTACTGCGGGCTGAGAGGCTGAGGCTGATACTCCTCGTGGCCGAATGACGGGTCGTCGCCGTCCCTATTCTCGCCGCTGCAATGAAAACCAGGTGGACCGCGATGGGAGTCGACCATGAGGACCTCCGTCGTGGGGTCATAACTCCCACTCTCGAAAAGTGTGTCTGCTAAGTCAGTCGACGGGTCGACTGGACCGTAGTGATATACATCGGGCTCGATCGCCGCGACTTAAGGGGTGAACGCCTGCCGAGCCACCGCGTGCTTCACCCATCGCTGGAGCCGTGATCGACCAGGCCGCTTGCAGCGGGGTCCAGCAGAGCGAGAAAATGACGCGGGGGCCAACTGGTATGGGGTCGACGGCTGCTGAAGGAGGACGCCGCAGGCTATCGCACGAAAGTGCGACAAACCACGGATTGGCAGAGCCTCGATGAGGGAGTCCTGGATTATGGGGTGTCCGGATGGCCGGACTATGACCTTTGGCCGGACTCCCGGAATATGAATATACAAGATTGAAGACTTCGTCCCGTGTCCGGGTAGGACTTTCCTTGGCGTGGAAGGCAAGCTTGGCGATACGATATGTAGATCTCCTCCCATTGTAACCGACTCTGTGTAACCCTAACCCTCTCCGGTGTCTATATAAACTGGAGAGTTTTAGTCCGTAGGACGAACAATAATCATACCATAGGCTAGCTTCTAGGGTTAGCCTCTCTGATCTCGTGTTAGATCTACTCTTGTACTACCCATATCATCAATATTAATCAAGCAGGAGTAGGTTTTACCTCCATCGAGAGGGCCCAAACCTGGGTAAAAACATCGTGTCCCTTGTCTCCTGTTACCATCCGCCTAGACGCACAGTTCGGGACCCCTACCCGAGATCCGCCGGTTTTGACACCGACATTCGTGCTTTCATTGAGAGTTCCCCTGTGTCGTCACCTTTAGGCCCGATGGCTTCTCCGATCATCAACCATGACGCGGTCCAGGGTGAGACTTTTCTCCCCGGACAGATCTTCGTATTCGGCGGCTTTGCACTGCGGGCCAATTCACTTGGTCATCTGGAGCAGATCGAAAGCTACGCCCCTGGCCATCAGGTCAGATTTGGAAGTTTAAACTACACGGCTGACCTCCGCGGAGACTTGATCTTCGACGGATTCGATCCGCAGCCGAGCGCGCCGCACTGTCATGATGGGCATGATCTAGCTCTGCCGCCGGACAGTGCCCAGAGTGCCGCTCAGGTGTTCGCTCTGACCCTTAGCTCGGAGCCGACTACGCCGGTCGAGGACGGGTGGCTAGATGCCACCTCGGGGGCTGCAATCTCTACGGCGATCGAGCCGAACACCAATCTTGTCCTTCACGGAGCTCGTGACTCCAAGGTGCCGGACTCCTTTCCGGACTCCGAATATTCTGCACCCCTCCTGATCGAACCTAATGGGGCTCCGATCATGGAGTTCACCACCGCGGACATCTTTCAACACTCGCCCTTTGGTGACATCCTGAATTCCCTAAAGTCTCTCTCTTTATCAGGAGAGCCTTGGCCGGACTATGGTCAGCAAGGTTGGGATGCGGATGACGAAGAAATTCGAAACCCACCCACCACCCACTTCGTAGCCACTGTCGACAATTTAACCAACATGCTCGACTTCGACTCCGAAGACATCGACGGTATGGATGCCTATGAAGAAGACGAACAAGAACCAGCGCCTATAGGGCACTGGACAACCACCTCATCCCACGATGTATACATGGTGGACACACCTAAAAGAAACAGCGACTAGGATCAAAAGGGCACAACGAGGGATCGTTCCCTCGAAAAGCAATCAAAGCGGCGACGGAAGCGCCGCGCCAAACCCCACCTCGACAGAGACCCAGCCATAGAGCAGGACGAACCGGCGGACGACGAACATGCCATTGAGCAACCGTTCGAACAGGGCAACTTGGATAGACAAACCGAACAACCCGTCCCCGGCGAAGATAATAGTTCGGACGACCTCACGCCGGACAAGTTGCTGGAGAAGAAGAACCTCCACCTAAGGCTCGTCGCCACTGCGCGTAGCCTGAAAAAGCAGAAGCGGAAGCTCAAAACAGCGGAAGATGCACTCAGAATCAGATGGGGCAAAGTACTCAACACCGCACACAAATACGGCGACAGTCACCACACAAAGAGCTATCCGAAGCGAAAATTACTACCGGAATTCGATGAGGAGGCCTTAGAGCCCCCACGGTCAAAAAACAAGGAAGCCACCAGGTCGAACAGACGACCCCATGACTAACATCGAGCGGCAAAGGGCGCCGCATTCAATCTGGCACGCGATCCGAACAAGGATTCACATCAAAAAGACGGCCCAGCTAGATCTATCTATGGGCCAAGAAACCAAGCTCTAGTAAGCAATGCAACGCAACAAATATCCGAACATCGTGGCACACCCAAATACAGGGGCGCCACACATCCCCTATGTTTCACCGATGAGTTGCTGGACCACGAATTTCCAGCGGGATTCAAGCCTGTAAGCATAGAGGCATACGACGGAACAACAGACCCTGGAGTCTGGATTGAGGATTATATCCTCCACATACACATTGCTAGAGGAGATGACCTCCACGCCATAAAATACTTACCCCTCAAGCTCAAAGGGCCAGTACGGCATTGGCTTAAAAGCCTTCCCGAAAACACCATAGGAAGTTGGGAGGAGCTCGAGGATGCTTTTCGGGCAAATTTTCAAGGGACCTATGTCCGACCTCCGGATGCCGACGATCTAAGCCATATAACTCAACAACCCGGGGAGTCAGCCCGGAAACTCTGGAACAGATTTCTTACTAAAAAGAATCAGATAGTCGACTGTCCGGACGCCGAAGCCCTAGCAGCTTTCAAGCATAGCATTCGAGACGAATGGCTCGTCAGACACCTCGGCCAAGAAAAGCCAAGAACAATGGCCGCATTGACAAGCCTCATGACCCGCTTTTGCGCAGGAGAGGATAGCTGGTTGGCAAGAAGCAGCACCAGCGACCCAAGTACATCTGAAGTCAGAGATGGAAACGGGAAACCACACCGTAAAAAGGAACGGCGCCGGATCAAGGATAACAGTCCGAAGAGCACGGCAGTTAATGCCGGATTCAAAAGCTCTCGGTAGAATCAGAAAAATCTGCCCCCCAAAGATAATAGGGACGAGCTATCTAACCTCAACAAAATCTTGGACAAAATATGCCAAATCCATAGTACTCCCGGGAGGCCTGCAGACCACACCCACAGAGATTGTTGGGTCTTCAAGCAATCCGGCAAACTCAACGCCGAACTCAAGGGGCTCGACATACCAAGCGAGGATGACGACGAACCCCACAAGCAGAGAACCGGAGAACAAAAGAAGTTCCCGCAACAAGTCAAAACAGTAAATTCACTTCATGTGACAAAGGGGAAAAACAGAGTGACGCCTATGGAGATACGCGCCATATGGCCTGTCCCAGAGGAGTCCCGCCACTGGTTGTTACAACCAATCACCTTCGATCATCAGGATTACTCTAGAGGTATCCGGAACGCAGGCTGGACTGCCTTGGTCTTAGATCCGATAATTGACGGAATCCGCTTTACACAAGTCCTAATGGACGGCGGCAGTGACCTAAACCTGCTATATCAGGACACAATCCGCAAAATGGGGATAAACCCAGCAACAATTCGCCATGGCAACACTTCCTTTCAAGGGGTCACGCCAGGCCCAGATACCCATTGTATGGGTTCCCTCTCGTTAGAAGTTATGTTCGGCTCCCCCGACAACTTCCGAAGCGAAAAGCTAACCTTCCACATCGCCCCATTCATAAGTAGCTATCAAGCACTACTGGGACGCGAAGCTTTCGCCCGCTTTAATGCAATACCGCATTATGCATGCCTTACACTCAAAATGCCCGGTCCACGAGGCATCATCTCATTAAAGGGAAATATCAAGTGTTCCTCGAGCACGGACGATGGTGCGGCTGCCTTGACAGCCGCACACTAATTCAGCTCTCCTAGTTAGAGCTCCTAAACAGGTCGTTCACGACCCCGGACATGGCTTGATGAGTCCGGCGTAAACATACAAAGGCTTAATAGCCGCATACCCCCGTACAAGGGGCTCCGCGCGTTTACACCAGGAGACAATAAAGCTCAATTATACCCATTTTTTGTATTATACTTTGTTTATTTTAACATAGATTTCTCGCACGATTGTTTTCCACTAAGTTCCTCTCTTTTGCAGACGAACACCGTGCTACACCCATCCAGGATATGACACAACGGAGACACATGCGCAGACGTGTAGTAGGACCCGTTTCAAGGATTCTTTTCAGATTAAGACCCTGCGTAAACCTTTTTTACTGTCTCTTGTTGATAACATCCCCCGGGTTTTTGCTATAACCAAGGAGGAGGCTGGCGTCTTGGCATGTGGCCACGCCAGAATTTTGCGCGTACCTAGACACCAGGGGCTTCTTACCAAAGGCTTTTGTTCGGCCCGTTTTCATAAAGACCGAATACCTTAGGGAGTGTTCGGCGTCGCGAGTTTGGCCTTATATGCATCAGCTCCGAATCATGTCTTTGGTCAAATGTTGGGTTTGCCCGGCTCCTGTGATTTGATGCCTTACGTTCCGCTCTATCGGCTAAGGCGGCACCAGGAGAACTACTGCGATTGTGCCCCGGTTCGGCCAGGTGAGCACCTCAGTAGAGAAAGTCGAAAACTGACTGTCATGATATAGCGAGAGACTGGTCAACCACTCGATGACTTGCCGGAATCTTTAGGATTCCTCCGCATTAACGAAGGGCCGTTTCCCGGTCAGGCGCACATGCGCCCCGAATTCGAGCGAGCGCGGTGCCCCTAGGGGCTATTCAGTAGCCCCACTGTCAAACTCCTATGGCTAAGTCAAAGTGATAAAGCATTATAGTCCGGTTGCCTAGTTCGCTGCGCTATCACCTCCTTTATAGGACCAAGACGTTGGATCAAGTGTGAAAATGCGCCTTCTGTGAACACCCCCACATTATATGCGTGGGGGCTGAAGCCAACGACTGCCATCTTTCAGGTTATATACACATATACATTAACGGTCGCACAGGAGGCATTCTAATTCTTGAAAGCACAAGTATAAAAAGCTTTTATATTCAATCAAAACATTGTTTTACAGTAGCACATGTTATTCGAACATAACATCCTTCGAGCACTGCGTCTTTATTAAACGAGCGCCCTGCAGAACTTCCTCAAAGTAGTGCTTGGCAGGTACTCGGCTTTCGTCCGAATCCTGGGATGCAACAACACTGGCCTTCATCTCCGCCCAGTATGTCTTGACACGGGTAAGAGCCATCTATGCACCCTCTATGCACGCTGACCTTTTCATTGCATCAATATGCGGCACTGTACCAAGGAGCTGCTGCACCAAGATAAAATAACTCTTCGGCTCGAGCCCTTTTGGCCACAGATGACTCACGACATGTTTCATGGCGAGTCCGGATAACCTGTTCAGCTCTGCCCATGCGGCCAAACGACCGGATACCGAAAGTGGGCGCTCTGGATTGTGGAACTACAACCAAAAAAGTTCTTCCAATTCATGGTCATCTAGACCCCGGAAGTGTTCGGTCGCGTCAGCGGCACTCGCCGCCAAATCCAGACAAGTGTTCGCCGCACTCCACTTCCGGTCTAACGGAGCATACTTAGGATCCCCGAACTTCATCCGCAGCATATAGGGCTTTCCAGCCGTGATATCTTCGGCCTGACGTAGCTCCTCCTTCCTAGCCCTCATTGTAGAGCGAGTGTCCTTGGCCTCGGCAGTGACCTTTTCTAGGTCCTTCTGTGCCACCCTATCTTCTTTTTCAAGAAGCTTACAACGGTCGGCAGCATCCTTCAATTTTACAGCCATCTCGGTCATTTCTTTCTTACTCTGGCAGTGAGCAGCCTGTTCGGCTTTTATCTCTTCAGCCGCCTTTAAGGCAGCCGCATCGCTTTTCCTGGCCTGCTCCTTGGCTCGGGCAAGTTCGCCCAAAGGTTTTCCATGGCAGCGGCACCATCTGCATTAAGCACACATGTTATAAGGTACGGACATTAAGCTCCTCTTACCAAATGTCTTCTGAGACACTACATACCTTGTGCCTCGTCCAGACGCTTGTTGACAAGCGCGATGTCGGCATCTGCCATGTCAAGCTGCCGCTCTAGATCGGCAAATTCATTAGTCCGGCTAGCCACCGAACTCTTAGCCACCTACATAGGAAAGGCGACATATTATACCTGGGATTATGATACTCCGTGCGCCGTCATTTTTTGACAACGCACAGAGTCTCAGGGGATACTCTCTATACAGGGCGCATTTTATATATGCGGATCTGTCAAAAGATACATCATTTTGCGTACCTCAAAACCTATCAGTAAACTCCTGGCGGCCTCGTAAAATCCGCTTTCCGCGGATGAAATCCTTCTAATCACCGTGTTCATCAACACACAGTGTTCTTCTGAGATAAATGCTCGCCCGAGCAGATCCTTCAGCTCCTCCGACCGTGCACCAGACGGTGCCGGACTCGTCCGAATACCTTTTTCCAAGGCCGGATTCGGAGAAACCCTCCGGGACGACACCTCGGGGTCGCCCGCCTCGCAAGACGGTATAGCTGGGGGAGGCGTTTCTCTCTCCATCATCTCCGGACGAAGATCCCCTGAAGATGAGCTCTGCTGCGAAGGGTTGAGATCCGAACTACAAGGTAAAATTTCGATTATCTTCCTTAGAAACAAAACAGGGATGTCTCTTATTTTTTTTAAAAAAACCCTCTCTTTACTTATGGCTCGGTGGAGAGATGATCCCCTTGGGGGCATAATGCAGCCGGGGCACCCTCCGGCGCCGGACCCTCTGACAGAGATTTCTTCCCCCACTTTGAGGCCATTGCCTCCGGGTCTTCAGAGGCAGTCCTCTTCTTTCCCTGGATAGAGGAATTCTCGATTCCTCCTTTCCTGACAGCCTCCTTCACGGAGGCGGTAGCTTCTTTGTTCCCCTCTTCGCCTTCTTCCAAAGGTGCAATCTCCAGCATCCTGGTCAACACGAGATCCGACGTGGTCTCAGGGAGGGGGCCGGGCACATGAGAAGCTTTGCTTTCGCTATCCACTCCTGTTTAAAGGATAGCTCTTTTAAGGGAAGTTTTATGATAAATGTACGGATAGCGTGTCCGGGTACAGGGCTACTTACTTGAGTGTCCGGGCGATTGCAGCTCAGACCTGCGTCCTCGGACAAGTCTGGACACATTGTTTGTGATCCGAAGAACAATTTGTACATCTCCATGGGCGTCGTGCGCATGAAATGTTGGAGGGCTTGCGGTCCTTCCGGATTAAATTCCCACAGGCGGAGGGGGCGACGTTTGCAGGGCAGAATGCGGCGAATCAGCATAACCTGCGCCACTAAAGCCAAATTGGTATCTCTTTCTAGGAGATCTCGAATGTGGCCCTGCAGCAAGGGCACGTCCTTGGACGGTCCCCAGTTAAGCCCTTTATTAACACATGACGCTAGCCATGGTGGGGGACCCGAGCGAAAGGCAGGTGGCGCCACCCACGTGGTGCCCCTGGGAGCTGTGATGTAAAACCACTCTCGTTGCCATAAGCCGAACTCCTCATGAAAAGAGCCCTCGGGCCATGGAGCGTCGGCAATCTTGCTTATAATAGCACCTCCGCACTTAGCGTGCTGCCCCTCGATCATCTTCGGTTCTACCTTGAAGGTCTTAAGCCATAGTCCGAAGTGAGGAGTAATATGGAGGAAGGCCTCACACACGACAATGAACGATGAGATTTGGAGGATGGACTCCGGAGCTAAGTCGTGAAATTCTAGCCGTAATAAAACATGAGCCCCCTCACGAAGGGATCAATCGGGAAGCCTAGCCCCCAAAGGAAGTGAGATATGAACACCACACTCTCAACGGGCTGGGGAGTGGGAATAGCCTGCCCTTGAGCAGGCAGCCTATGCGAGATTTCACCGGTCAGATACCTGGCATCTCTCAGCTTTCGCACGTCTTCTTCCGTAACGGAGGAAGGCATCCACCGGCCTTGTAGGTCGGAGCCGGACATCATCGAAGGTCCAAAGCGCCTAAATCTGGAGCTTTGGGTGTTGGAACTCGAGGCGAGAGGCGGATTTGATTGAAAGAAAGGAGCCGAGCCTTGGTCTCTTTATAAAGAGGTTGAATACCAAGAGCCCTCCCCGTGACCGTTTGGGACTCACTTTCAATTAAGAAGTCATACCAATGGCACGGTTGGGTTACCCAAGCCCGTATTAATGAGAATCCCGGAATAAGGGGACACGATCTCTGCTTTGACAAGACGTGCCAAGGAAACCGTCTCGCTAAACGCGCTAAGGTGGGACTGTAAAATGATTCGAATAAAGGCTTGGCCGTGGCGTGATGTCACACTATGGAATACGTCAGCAGATTAGATTTGTGTAAATATTATTCTCTCTACGGTGATATGTGGAACTTATTTTGCAGAGCTGGACACTATCCTTGTGTTCAAACATCTTCTATGAAGTATTTAGAGGAGGAACCCGCCTTGCAATGCCGAAGACAATTTGCCCGCCGAACTCGTCGTCCTTGAAGCCTGGTTCAGGGGCTACTGAGGGAGTCCTGGATTAGGGGTTGTCCGGATGGCCGGACTATGACCTTTGGCCGGACTCCCGGACTATGAAGATACAAGATTGAAGACTTCGTCCCGTGTCCGGATAGGACTTTCCTTGCGTGGAAGGCAAGCTTGGCGATACGATATGTAGATCTCCTCCCATTGTAACTGACTCTGTGTAACCCTAACCCTCTCTGGTGTCTATATAAACCGGAGAGTTTTAGTCCGTAGGACGAACAACAATCATACCATAGGCTAGCTTCTAGGGTTTAGCCTCTCTGATCTCGTGGTAGATCTACTCTTGTACTACCCATATCATCAATATTAATCAAGCAGGAGTAGGGTTTTACCTCCATCGAGATGGCCCGAACCTGGGTAAAAACATCATGTCCCTTGTCTCCTGTTACCATCCGCCTAGACGCATAGTTCGGGACCCCCTACCCGAGATCCGCTGGTTTTGACACCGACACTCGATGTCGAGGGGGGCCTCCTGGAGCCAGGCCGAGTCATCGGCGACGAAAGTGAGGGCGTCGAGTCGGAACTCACGACCCATGATCAAACTGTCGCCGGAAACCATGTTGATGAAGCCTGAAGAAAATGCAACCTCGCCGAAAGTCGCTAAGATGCTTTGCCCCATGGTGGGCGCCAACTGTCGTGGTACTAAGACTGACAGTAAGAGTAGGGGGTACGTATGAGGAGACAAGGTCCTAGCTACGGTGAGATTGTACGCAAGTGTTTACGAGTTCAGGCCCCTCTCGGAGGAGGTAAAAGCCCTATGTCTTGGTGCTCTGAGGTGGTCGACTGGATTATAGTGTGTGTTACAGGGGGTGCGAACCCTTTTGCCAGAGGAGGGGGGTGGCTTATATAGAGTACGCCAGGACCCAGCCATTCCCCGTTACAAGGAGTTCAATGAACATAAAGACGGGGTGTTACTGATAACGCCAGCTATAAAGTGCTATTAATGCCTTTAAAGACTACGAAGTGAGTGCTTGACTGTTGCTGTCTTGTGCGACTCCTGGTCTTCCGTAGGTCGAGTGGTATCTTGTATGGTCGAGTGATATCGGGAAGGAGGGGTACCCGTGTGATATGACTGGTCGAGTGGATTGCACTCGACGTCTTCAATTGGTACTCCATGTTGTCTCTGGGGTGCCTTTGCTTCTAGGGTAGTAACCTTGGGTAGGGTATATAGGTCAGGCCTATGACCCTACCCTAGGTCTATATCCTCATCATGTAGACCCGGACCTAATGGTGGCTTCGGCCTTGTCAACATCCCCTCTGGCGATCTACTTCCACCGCGAGCTCACCGCTCTGGAGCAGACAAGCCTCGAGGCGTTGCACCAGCTCGTCGGTCAGACAACGCTGTCCATGCAAGTGGACACATTATCCTGGACCCTCAATGCGTCCGGCAAGTTCATGGTCAAGTCGATGTACCGTAAGCTGTGCCAGGGCCCAACCTTGCCAACGGCAAACGAGCTCTGGAAATCGCGACTACCGTTGAAAAGCAAGGTGTTCTTCTCACAACTGTTCAGAAATAGACTTCCCACCTCCGATAATGTCGCCAAAAGGCAGGGGCCAGCGTCAGGTCTGTGTGCGCTCTGTAATGTGGTAGAAGACGTGAACCGCGTTTTCTTCCGGTGCCCGTTGGCGCAGTTTTCCTGGAGTGTTGTCCAAGAGGCGGCGGGCGTAGCATGGGACCCGCGGTGGTCCAACGATCTCGCGCATATCATGAACACAGTCCAGGGGAGTAGTAAACGTGTGCTGTGGTCCTGTGTAGGGGCCCTTTTCTGGGTGCTATGGCTTACCCAGAATAAAATTGCTATTGAAAAGGTCTTCCCGACCCACCCAGCTAATATCATCTTCAAATGCAACATTTTCCTACAGCAGTGGAGTCCGTTGGCGAGGCGCAATGATGTTGATCAGATGTAGCAAGCTCAAGACCGTCTGCGCCACGTGTATGAATTGGCTAGGGAGCCAGCTGCTACTCCTCGAAGGGGAGTAGCCCTTTTGATTTTGGTTGTGCGAGAGCCAGCGCACTCGATGACTCGCCCTGGTGCCATGTAACCCTCTCGCTTTTTTGGCCGTTTAGAACCCTTAAACTCATTGCATCAGTTTGGCCTGAGCTGTGTGTTCATTGTTATGTTCTGTAAGGTTGACTTGGTGGTTATGCTGCCTGTTGTGGGCTTTATTAATTTAAAGCCGGACGCTCCTGGCGTCTTTGTTCTAAAAAACGTTCTTCTATTATGGGACGGAGGGAGTAACTAGGTAAGCGCCCCTTGCGTTGCAACAGGAGAACATTACCAAAAACTTCATTGGGCTTAACCCTACATTGGTTCAGCATCATACATGGACAATGCACATCTTTTTCTTAAATAAATAAAGATATATATCATATATAGATGGTATATGATTGAATGCCCCATGATACATGTCCTCAGAGCCCAACTCAATTTCCTTTCCACCAATTAAAACTATATAATATGTTGAATATGTTTCACGAAATCACTACAAGTCCACACAACAGGAGCAACCTCTTACAACGTTTACGTGGCTATTTTCGAGGCTGGCCTAATATGGCATGTCACCTTGAATCAAGGTAGTCAGAGTCGGGATTCGGAGTCGGATCGATTTTCCTTAGACAGAATCGAGTCGTAGTATTGAGTCGTGGAATCGAGGATTCTACTAGATTTTCTCAAATAAGATATTTTGTATCCACGCCAAAAATTTATATGGGTTCTATAGAGTTCTAATAATAAATATAGAGAAAAAAACGTACACATCAATGCTAGTTGTATTCCACTTCTTTTCATGGCTATCCTACAATCTAGCTTGCATGTATGGAACACATATGAGAGGGAAATATATAGAACCTTTAAATCTTCCGTGCATGAAATTTACTTAGGAGGTTTTTTAAGAGTTCATGAATAGTCGATCACTTGTATAGCTAATCCGAAGTGTTGAACCTTGACGGATCTTACTCTCCTTCTCCAATTGATCTTGACGCATCCTCCTTCTTACGCTAATTCCATCTGTCGACAAGCCTGATCCTCATTTTGATCTAGGGTTTCTGAGAGCCAAATAAAGATGTCAGCGACTAAGCGTTTGGGCTTGGGAGGGGAATAAAGGGCCATGGGCATGTGAAAAAGGGTCCGAATGATGGCATACTATTCTGCTACAACTAAACAAATGGCTTAGATAATTTAGTAGAATCAGGCATAGTACATAGCATAGTCGGGATTCCGCAGTTTTGTACTGGATTCTATGATTTGGATCACGACTCAACATGGACTCTACCTGACCCGGATTCATAGTGGGACTTGGATCGACATGCTTTCGTAGGGTCGTGAAGTCGTAGGATTCTAGCAGTCGAGTCGGGATTCTGACTACCTTGCCTTGAATTTGCATCCACTTCAGAAAGTCTTCTCCACCGTTACCTATGCTTGATAAAAAAGATTCATGACTAGTATTATGAAGCGCCACAAGCTGTGCAAACACACATTCATTGGAACCGGAGATGAAGATGATGATCGGCATTGTAAAAAGGGCCTGCAGGACAACTTTGACGACCATCACAGCCAGTGGCGGGGGACTTTTTTTAGGTGGGGTGAATTCGAGCAAATAATGATGCAAAAAACTAAAGTAGTCCATAACTCTAGACATGCTACTAATTTATAAGATATGCAATTCATGTCCTTCAATCACTAAAATTCACAGGATATTTTTTTGGAAAATCCACAATGCAAACGCAAAAAAATAGAAAAATATATACCTTTGTTGCCCTCTTCAATGTCTTGTCCTTCTTTTAGCTAGTCGGCTGGCTGCTAGCTCAATCATCTATTCCTAAATACCTACAACTCGCTGCCTATTTTTTCTAATCATGCAACCATGCCACATAAGCAAGTCATGCATGCAAGCCATAAGTTACATTTTTTAATGGGACAATTGCATTTTTACCTCTAGTTGGTTCCTACCCACGGGTTTTGCCCTTACTTTTCGAGCTTGCTCAGTTTTGCCATTACTTTTTCCATCGAGGTTCCTCGAATGCCCTTTGACCGTTTGACCAAAACTTTGAAAATTCATAACTAGTTCATACGAACTCAGAAAAATGCAAATAAGATATCAAAATGTTCAGATAAACATTACCTTTATGGGCATATCGTTTTCATTCAGGAGAAAAGAATCATTTAAACTACTCGAGGTAATTAATGTTATTAACATTATTAAAAATAAATAGGTATAAACAATATTTTTTCAAGAATAAAAATTACATGCAAATGCAGGTGATGTTTTCTGAACATCCTAATAACTTACTTGCATTTTTCTGAGTTTGTATCAACTTGTTATGAATGTTCTAACGACTTTGACCATTATTTGGAAACTTTATAACAAGTTGATATGAACTCAGGAAAATGCAAATAAGGTATCAGGATGTTCAGAAAACATCACCTACATTTGCATATAATTTTTATTCACGAAAAAAATATTGTTTACACCTATTTATTTTTAATAATGTTAATAACATTAATTACCTCGGGTAGTTTAAACGATGCTTTTGTCCTCAATGCAAATGATATGACATAAAGGTAATATTTATGTGAACATTTTGATATCTTATTTGCATTTTTTTGAGTTCGTATGAATTAGTGATGAATTTTCAAAGTTTTGGTCAAATGGTCAAAGGGCATTCGAGGGACCTCGGTGGAAAAAGTAAGGGCAAAACTGAGCAAGCTTGAAAAGTAAGGGCAAAACCCGTGGGTAGGAACCAACTAGGGGTAAAAATGCAATTGTCCCTTTTTTAATTACTCTATGCGTGCAATGTCGCCATGTCATCCATTCACGCATGTTAGTCATTACTTATTTTTTGCATTAGAGTTCATTCTTCACATTTTGTTATAAATGACATCCCTTAACTGTAATTTACATTTTCCTCTTTTTATATGCTTTTATTTTTTAAAGTACATTTGCTTTTAGTGTTAGATCTTTTTCTAGCAACTATTTATGCAATTTTTAGTAGGATTTCGCGGCAACGCGCAGGGCATCGCTTACAACGCCCCCCACCCCCTCCCCCGGTTTGTGGCACCCTATGTTGTTGTGCTTCAGTACCGTGGCCATTGGGCGCTACTGGACGCTCAGAGTAGCGCCACATTCAACAGTCGATCCTACCATGTTGTCGTCCGAGCGCGCCATGCCCAGACCACCGCCGGCCTCGTGCCACACTAATCGCACCACAAGGCCTAGATCCATCCCTCCCCTATTCCTTATTCCCAATGAAAAATGAAAACACACATCTCGGTGACAACACAACTAACACTGGCGAATCAAATCTAGTACCTATATCCACAACTGCAGGGTGGATAGGCGCCATGCACGTATCGAACTGCTCACTACAAGGTCTCCTCGCCAGTGGCCTTGAACACTGACCATGCCTCTGCTACCTGCAAGCACCGCAGACGCTCTCCTAGCTGCTCTTGCTCCTTCTCTCTCTTGGCATTTTCCATGGGGAGGTGCAAGAAAGGACGGGGCACCAGACAACCCCTCCTCCATATCAGATCGAGCGAGGCAGCTTTGCGAGGAAGAAACACCAACAAACTGAATGGGAGTTAGGGGAGTGATCAACTGAGGGAATCAGGATGAGAGATTGCACGATGTGAAGATGTGGGGTGGGGGTATCAGACGAAACAACGGGAGAGGGGAGAGGAACCTTACATTTTTTTAGTACCAAGGATTTCTAGAACTTAGTTGGTTTATATTACTTGTTATTATTCGTTGACGGTCGTAGCAAGTCCATCAAAATTTCCCCTTCCTTTCCTACTCTAACACGTCTAAATGCGTAGCTCCGATGATGCTGGACATGGACTTAGAAATAGTTGTTTTGCAGCCTTGCTGACAAATAGCAAATTTCTGGTAATGCTTGTTTCGGAATGCATAAAATGAATATTTATGTTCATGTTCAGAAAATTGGATTAGTAGCATACAAAAAAGTGTTGTAAACAAGAAATCTATGCCAATAGATTATGTATATTTGCAACGTCAGAATTGTATTTCATTTTTTAAAACAAACCCTAAGCCCTCACTATATTAGTTAAGGAAAGAATTGTCGAGCTAATTAGTGAAAGAATGGATGAAAGCCATAACAACACACCCGAAAAATTGTCATCATAGTGCTCTGGTTTTCCTAGGTTTATTTCAGGCTTCGAGTGATGTTCATTTAGTGGAAGGAAGTGTTCCCATCAACTACAGAACCATGTGTGGTATCTTCGTGAATCTCAGGATGATGCCAGCTCAGTCTTTTGGAAGTGCTCATACAGATAGACTGTTTGTGCGTGCTTTCATATGAGTGTATGTTTGAGCGTCTCTATCTGTACTATGTTAAATAAGTCATCACCGGGGGAACCCTCGCCGCCGCCACTAGCAGGCCTCTCCGCCGCCCTTCCCCCGCATCGCCGCCACCGGAGGGCCGGCCGGCGAAGCCGCGCCAGGCCCCAGGAAGGCGGCGGCAGGGCGGATCTGCCTCCTCAAGCCCCCGAGCTCGCCCCCACTCGTCCACCCCGCACCACGCCCCCACCCCTGCCGTGGCTGCCCCTGCTGGTCTGGCGGAACCAGATCAGGTCCTCCTCGACGGCCTTCTGCGCGGATCCGGTCAGCAGCCCCCCTTCCCCGACCATCCTCAGCCGCCACGGGTGCCACTACTCTCCCTCGCGCGCTTCCACCTCCGCTCGCAGCCCCGGGACTCCACCCGACACGCCCTCCACCAGCTGTTGCACATGCTTGCCGGCCAACAGAGGTCCTGGAGCTCCTGGTCGTTGCCATGGATACTCCCCTACAGCCATCCCCACCCCCCGCGGCGACGCGACCCAGCCCCTGCTGGTGCTGATTCTGGCCATGGGTGTGGTGTGGGACTTGCGGCTGGTTGCGGGGGCATTTGCGGCCTGTCTTCTGTGCAGGCGACCCTCCTCGTCTCCGGCGGCCCCTTCTCCCCCTTGGGCCACGGTGACTGCTCTTGTGGGGATGCGGTGATGTGTATGTGGTTGTGCCAAACACGGGGCTCCTTATGACGGGCATTTGCTGGCGATGCTCTGGTCCAGGCAGCCTAGGCCCGCGTCTCTCCGGTGTCCTTGGCTGTCGGCGTCTCTGCCGGGCATCTCCGGCATCGGTGACCATGTAGTTGCGTCCATTCCAGCTCACCTCGCTCGTCGACGTCTCGACGGCTAAGGCCACGGCAGTTCGTATCTGCGTCTCTCCAGTCCTAATTTGCTGGTGTTCCTGGACGCTGTCGTCCTACCCCCGCGTGGTTCGCTTCGTGGCATGACCCACCATACACGCCTCAAAACCTCCTCCTTTTGCCGGATCCAACGCCCGTGGGTTCCGAGGTGCTGTCACCCTCCAACGGCAAGTGCAGCCCCGCCAACCCCTTCCTGAATGGTTGTTCTGGCCAACGTTGGCTTCCTCATCTTCAATTTCAGACTCGACGGCTATGGGATTGCTCAGCTTTTGGCCAGGGAGGGATCCCTGCTCGGCTTGCCAGTACTGGCAGTGACGGCGCCTGCGGGTGTCATTTCCTTCTTGGAGGCGCTGCCACGGCCTTCAGCTTTGCCCCTCTTCGAGCTAAGGGGAAACCCTAGGTCTGGTTCCCCCGGACCAGATAGCGATGGCGTCTCGGCATCGTATTCCTTCTCGAAGGCGTTATCTTGCTTGCTCGCGGTGTCCCCGGTGTTGGCTCGGATGATGTTGGAATTCTTGTTGGTTCGGCGTTGTCGGTCGTGATTCAGGCTTGACGGGTTTAGCTGTGATGTATCTTCTATTCGGGCTGAGCATCCCTTGCCTCTCTGCTCTAGACAACATGTTCACGCCTGTCTGCGTACGTGTCATGTGTTGTACCCTATCAATGAAATGATACACAATCTTTACCGTATTCGCGAAAAAAAAGGTCATCACCATGGAACATGACTACATATGGTACCATTGGCCAACCCGGCTACCCACACACACCGCACATAAACTATTATGACGAGAAATACCATTAGGGCAGTCTACATGTGTCATTATTGAAATATATTGCCCGTCACTTTTCATTCGGACTTTTGGAGCCACTGGCTCGAGCATGAATTCTGAATTCAATAAGCTTTCAAAATATTGATTTAAGACCCTGCCAACTGAGTATTAAGAGAAGATTCTGCCGCCTACAACGATTTCATGTGTAAGGACTAAAAAAGCCTTGACATGAGGACGGTGTTGAAATATCTGTCCGCCTCTCTCCGTCAGTTTGGATTTTTGAAGCCACTGGCTATAGCATTAATTCAACACTTGTCATCACCCCTCTACGCAACCAAGCACCAAAGACCAAAAACCCACTTAAATTGTACTCCCTCCGTTCTTGAAGGAGTGTACTTTCAAGTTTGTTAGAAAGTCAAACTTTTTATATTTGACTGTATTTATACAATAATACACAAATATTTATGCCATCAAATTAGTAGCATTAGGTTCATGATACAATATATTTTTATTATGTCCCTATTTGATTTTACAAATATTGACATATTTATGCACAAATTCGATCAAACTTTGAGATAGTTTGCCCTTCAACAAAGTTGGAAGTACACTCTTTCAAAAACGAAGGGAGTGCCAGAACTGATGGACTTTCTCAATTTGTAGCATAAGTCGTATGTGAAGAAACTCAGCGTGGTGACGTGATGAGGCACGCACATACAGCTGCATTTACGGATGTCACATAGAAAGAAACCTTTTGTTTTCGTTAATGACTTGATGTTCACGGCATGAAAGAAGGCCGTCGCTCCGAGGAATGGCGCTACTGTCGCTAGGTCATGGGAAGCAGGTCATACCCATTATCTTCTCATTTTGGAGCTTCACATTTGCAGTGTGACCCCGGTTGATGAGGCGTGGTTGGATTTACATGGGCAGGCTTCCTCTCCTCCTCGCCTCTAGCTCCAAGGGTTCACGTGTCCTCATCACTCAAAAGGCTCTCCCACCGATCTGGACGGAGCGGCGAGTGCATGTTTCTTACAGCTGGCCCGGCACTAGAGAGTAGACAAAACAAACACCATGACAAACACAGACAAGGACCAAACCTAACCGTGCACATAATCACATTTCCAATGCTTCAGTATGAAGCCTGCAAATTTCTTTTTCATCTTCCACTCCCGTCCGGTCCCGATTACGAGACCCCAGACAGCGATAGTCGATGGTTTTCCGTGTGAAGCTGACCATGCAATGTACTCCTAGCTACGGACGGCGCGCGTCGTTGCTGCGAGAAGCGAGAAACCTGCGCAGGGGCCGACTCGCCTCGCCGGCCACCGAGCGAAATGCGCGCCACCGAGGAAGGAATCATGGGCGCTCGAGCAAAATCCGTGGCGGGGTGCGTGACAGGGCGAGCCGGTGCGAACAAGCAGGCCGCGACAAGAGCTTCTGCCGCACCGCTCCTAGTCCTAGGGCTGGGGGGTAGCACGCACCACTTCATCGGGCGTTGGCTTTGTCCGTCATCGGGACCATGGGACCTGACAGCCTCAGAACCTTCTTTGTTTAGCAAATCTGTTTGTTTATATTCGTGCGCCCAGGGGCAGCATTGTCCACTCCAAGGGAAAATGGTGCCGTGCCCCGTTTGACATTGGGTCCCGAACGTTGGAGCACAACAGACTGGCAGTCGCAGTGTTCAACTCGATTTCTTTACGGGTTCTATCGTGATAGCTTCTGACATTTGTGTCGCGGTGTAGCAGTGAGATCGGTGGGAGGCAGCGTGACATCTGATGATGATGAGCGAAGCTGGCAGCGCGGGAGTCACGGACGGTAAAACCCGTGACCGTTCATAGGAAGTACCGTTAAAAACTTGCAGTAGAACATCTGATTGGACACCTCTGTTATCATTTGAACGACTTGGTGGTCTAGAAGATCTTGTTTGCACAAACAGAAGGCCTGATTTAAGGTAAAGCTACTAGTAAGGTGGCACAGGCTCGGTGGTCATAATTCAGAGCCCCATCCAGAATAAATGAGACCTCAGACTAACTCGACGTGGGTCTGTATTGTCACGAGTGGGATGGAAAGAAGAGAAATGGGCCGTGAAAGGAGTACTCATCATCATCATCACAATTAAAACTTTAGCGTTGGATATTAATCGCCGTTCACCTCCACCGGAACAAGAGAAGGAAAACACTTGTAGTAGGTCAGGGCAAATGCACTCAGAGCGATTCCAGTGGGGCGACCCATTTTGTCCGCTTGCTTTCATTTGGGTCGGCGCGGACAAAAGTGAAGGTGAGAACGCGAAGAAGACACGCCGCACGTCTTCTCGGCATCCGCCGCGGCCTCACTTGTAGGCCACCCAACTACCGTCCGTCGTCTAATTTATGATGACCACCGACAGAGGGCCCACTAGTCAGCCAATGAAAGCGTCCTTTTTAACCACGCGTGCGATTGGGGCCGGTCTCATCCACTTCCGTCCATATCTGGCCCTCACCACCCCCTTGTGCTTCCTCGCCAGCGACACCAAACCCTAGCAAGCAATGGGCCTTTTCGGCAGCAGCGGCGGCAAGGGCAAGGGCAAGGGCACCCCCGATGCCTCATCCTCCCGTGCTCCTCCTCCCCTCCTCCTCCTGCGCCGGCGCATTTCCGCCTAGGATTGCAGGCGTCTTCACATCCCCGTGCACCAAGCGAGGTGGCACTGGGAGTACAGACATCCACTGCCCTACCCCGACGTCACGCTGCCGCACCACTGGCACCTGGATCCGCACCGGATCCCGGTGCCGACGGTTTCACGGACCGAGCGGGCGCACAACAAGGAGGTGCGCGGGCGCCGGGGCGCAGCTCACGCCGGAGCAGTCGCGGATGCCCGAGTACGCGTGCTACTTCTTGAGCTTGTGTTGGTTTTTCCCTTGAAGAGGAAAGAGTGATGCAGCAAAGTAGAGATAAGTATTTCCCTCAGTTAGAAAACCAAGGTATCAATCCTGTAGGAGACAGCGCACAAGCCACCAATATATGCACAAACAATCAAACAATTTGCACCCAACGCGATAGAAGGGTTGTCAATCCCTTCGCGGTACTTGCAAAATTGAGATATGATAGAGATAGAAAAACATAAGTTAAAATATTTTTGGGTTTTTTGATTTACAAATCTGAAAGTAAAAGATTGCAAAATAGTAGATCAAAAACTAACATGACGGAAAATAGACCCGGAGGTCATAGGTTTCACTAGAGGCTTCTCTTATGAAGGCAAATAATACGATGGGTGAACAAATTACTGTCGAGCAATTGATTAAAAAAATGCAAAGTTATGACAATATCCAAGGCAATGATTATGAAATATAGGCATCACGTCCATATCAAGTAGACAGACTCCTGCCTGCATCTACTATTATTACTCCACACATCGACCGACTCCAACCTGCATCTAGAGTATTAAGTTCATGAAGAACAGAGTAACGTTTTAAGTAAGATAACATGATGTAGAGGGATAAACTCAAGCAATATGATGTAAACCCCATCTTTTTATCCTCGATGGCAACAATACAATACGTGCCTTGTTGCCCCTGCTGTCACTGGAAAAGGACACTGCAAAATTGAACACAAAGCTAAGCACTTTTCCCATTGAAAAAAATCAATCTAGTTGGCCAAACTAAACCGATAGTTCGAAGAGAATTACAAAGATATCAAATCATGCATATAAGAATTCAGAGAAGATTTAAATAATATTCATAGATAAGCTGATCATAAATCCATAATTCATCGGATCTCGACAAAGACACCGCAAAAGAAGATTATATCGGATAGATCTCCAAGAACATCAAGGAGAACATGATATTGAGAATTAGAGAGAGAGAGAGAGAGAGAGAGAGAAGAAGAAGCCATCTAGCTACTAGCTATGGACCCGTAGGTCTGAGGTAATCTACTCACGCTTCATCAGAAGGGCAATAGAGTTGATGTACAAGCCCTCTGTGATCGAATCCCTCTCTGGCAGGATGCCGAAAAAGGCAACTAGATGGGATCTCACGGGAAGAGAAGGTTGCAGAGGTGGAAAAGTGTTTTCGTGGATGCCTCTGGTGGTTTGGGAATATATGTGAATATATAGGAGGAAGATCTAGGTTAGGGGGTCACCAAGGGGCCCACAAGGTAAGGGGACGCGCCCTCCCCCCTTGTCGCCGCCTCGTGGCTCTTTTGACTTGGTCTCCAAGACTCCTGGGTGTTTTCTGGTCCAAGAAAAATCATCGCGAAGATTTTATTCCGTTTGGTACAAGGAAAACCCAGAAACTGACACTGTGTTCTAGGTTAATAGGTTAGTCTAAAAAACAATATAAAATATCATATTAATGCATATAAAACATCCAAAACAGATAATATAATAACAATGAACAATAAAAATTATAGATACGATGGAGACGTATCAAACATCCCCAAGCTTAATTCCTGCTCGTCCTCGAGTAGGTAAATAATAAAAATAGTATTTTTGATGTGAAATTCTACCTAACATATTTATCCATGTAATTTTTATTTATTGTGGCATGAATGTTCAAATCAATAAGATTTAAAACAAGAGTTTAATATAGACATAAAAACAATATTACTTCAAGCATATTAATAAAGCAATTATGTCTTCTCAAAATAACATGGCCAAAGAAAATTATCCCTACAAAATCATATAGTCTGCTATTCTATATCCTCATCACACAAAGTATTCAAATCATACACAACCCCGGTTTCAGTCAAGCAAATGTTTCATACTTTAGTATTTTTGAACCTTTTCAACTTTCGCGCAATACATGAGCGTGAGCCATGGACATAGCACTATAGGTGAAATATAATATGACAGTTGTGGAGAAGACAAAAAAAAGGAGATAGTCTCACATCAACTAGGCGTATCAACGGGCTATGGAGATGCCCATTAATAGATATCAATGTGAGTGAGTAGAGATTGCCATGCAACGGATGCACTAGAGTTATACGTGTATGAAAGCTCAAAAAGAAACTAAGTGAGTGTGCATCAAACTTGCTTACTCACGAAGACCTACGGGAATTTTAGGAAGCCCATCAATGGAATATACAAGCCAAGTTCTATAATTAAAATTTCCCACTAGTATATGAAAGTGGAAATATAGGAGACTCTCTATCATGAAGATCATGGTGCTACTTTGAAGCACAAGTGTGGAAAAGGATAGTAACATTATCCCTTCTCTCTTTTCTCTCATTTTTTGGTGGGCTTCTTTGGCCTCTTTTTTTATTTGGACTTCTTTGGCCTCTTTTATTTTTTATAAAGTCCAGAGACTCATCCCAACTTATGCCGGAATCATAGTTCCCATCATTCTTTTCTCACATGGGACAATGCTCTAATAATGATGATCATCACACTTTTATTTACTTACAACTCAAAAATTACAACTCGGTACTTAGAACAAAAATATGACTCTATATGAATGCCTCGGTGGTGTACCGAGATGTGCAATGACTCAAGAGTGACATGTATAAAAGAATTATGAAAGGTGGCTTTGCCACAAATATAATGTCAACTACATGATCATGCAAAGCAATATGACAATGATGGAACGTGTCATAATAAAACAGAACGGTGGAAAGTTGCATGGTAATATATCTCGGAATGGCTATGGAAATGCCATAATAGGTAGGTATGGTGGCTACTTTTTAGGAAGGTATATAGTGGGTGTATGGTACCTGTCGTGGTTCTAAGTCTGACAGTAGAATGGGGGTAAGTATGGAAAGGCAAGGTCCTAGCTACGGAGTAGTTGTACACACGGGTGTTTAGCGAGTTCAGGCCCTTCTCGGAGGAAGTAACAGCCCTACGTCTCGGAGCCCGGAGGCGGTCGACTGATCTTTGTGTATATGAGTTACAGGGGTGCGAACCCTCTACACTGAGGAGGGGGTGGCTTATATAGAGTTCGCCAGACCCCTCCGGCCCTCAGTTATGTGGGGTTTAAAGTACATTAAGACAGGGGGTTACTGGTAACGCCCTCATAAAGTGCTATGAAGACTATTAAAGCTACCTAATGACAAACCGTTGCGTGCTGAGTGACCTTTGGTCTCCTGGTCGTCGAGTGGTTAGCTTCATGGTCGAGTGGCTATCTTCATCGTCGAGTGTCTTGGGTTCGTCGAGTGAAGTCCCTCTTAGTCGACTGGAAGGTAGCTTCTTCTAAGGGTTACCTTGGGTATGGTATCCATGATAGGTATATGACCCTACCCTAGGTACATATCCTCATCATTAGCCCCCGAATGGATCGAGGTTTGAGTGAGGAAGGAGTTGATGATTTTCTCCGACTCATTTCTTGCGCTTTGATTGTGTCGTATCTTGGATTGGCGATTTTTCTTTCGGTGTTGGTGTCAACTTTTACTTCAGTCGCCTTGATCCATTCTTATCTTTTGTCGAGTGAACTTTTGAACTCAGGTGAACTTCCGAGCGATGGATCGCGGGAAGGATATCGTCTGACAGATTGATCTATTGTTAGCAGATTTTGCGGGATCTGAAATTTGGGAAGCGCGCGAAGCGGGGCGATCCCCGACAATCGGGCGGGATAAGGCATGAACGCCTCGATTTCTGCGCCGCCTTTTTCGCCACGTATCGTACTTGTGCGACTGTTTCGGGATGTGACAGATCTGCTCGGACCCACTCGTCAGCCACTCGGAAGCGCCCTTATATAAAGCGTCGGGGAAGAGTTTTTGAACAGTGCCTCCCCATTCCCCTCTCTTCCCTCTCTGCCTCCGCCCACGGCGCCTGCTCCTACCTCCGCCTTATCCACCTCTCGAGCGCTTCGCCGGCGATAATGGTGAAGGAGAAGACGGCGGCTCTAGAGTGCGCGAAGAAGGCAACGGTGACGGGGCAAGCGAAGGGGAGACCGTCTAGTCGGGGCGGATCTTTGTCGAGGTCCCGCCTGCCGAAGGGTTGGGTCCAAGGGGATTGGATCCGCTCGACCATCACTGAGAAGGACCTTGATGACCTGGCCAATGAGGGACTGACCCCCCATGGGTCAGCGAGGCTCCCGGGGTCCAAGTGTAAACCGCAGCCGCAGGAGGGTGAGTGCGTTCTCTTAGCCACTCACGTAGATCGTGGTTTTTCTCTGCCACCGAGTGTGTTCTTCCGTGGGTTTCTGAATTTCTTTGGGGCACAACTCCACCATTTCAATCCCAATTCCATCACCTATCTTGCTGCCTTTGTGTCCATGTGCGAGAACTTCCTGGGTTGTCGACCGCACTGGGGTCTCTTCAAGCACATATTCACCTGTCGGTCGCAGACAGTAAAAAAGGCGAGTCCGGGTGATGAGAGGACCAAGGTTATTCAGATGTGCGGGGGTCTTGGGATTCAGTTGAGGAATAAGAGCACTTTCCCGGCCATGACCCTTCCTGAGTCGGTCAGAGGGTGGCAGTCGACTTGATTCTACTGCCAAGACGAGTCGACGCCGGGGCAGTCGACTGGTCTCCCTCCGTTCTCCATGGACCGAGTGGACAAACCGTCTTCTCTGAAGGTGCTTCCTAAGGAGAAAGCCGAGGTAAAAATGTTGATGGAGCGCATGGTCCAACTCGTTCGGGACGGAGTGACGGGCATGGATCTTCTGGAAGTCTTCCTTAGGCGGCGCATCCAACCGCTCCAGTACCGAGGCCACCCGATGTGGCTGTATTGCGGTACCGAAGACACCACTTGGGTCCATCCAGAAGCAGTTGATGACGCCACGCTGGAGAGGTGGGTGGCCGCCATCACAGGGAACAAGGACAACCCTCGAGGGGCTAGGAGGATCCCGCCACTCGACCATACTTATACGCCGAACGCGGTATGGCCATTTATCCCCGACCGTGATCTTGTTTTATCCATTCTGCTTTGCCGTGAATTGGTCGATTGATCTTTGTTTGGCTTTGTTGTCTGACAGGCCACCACTGAATTGTACTCGATACCCAATGGGGCGCAGATGCCGACTGAGGAGGAGGAAGGAAGCGGGGGCGAAAGCCCGGAGGAGTGGGATTCGGATGCTGACGATGACGACGAGGGTGATGACTCTGGTGAGGAGGAAGAAGAGGAGGAGGAGGAGGAAGTTGCACCTCCCCGCTCGGAAAGACGCTCGAAGCTTGCCCATGATCCAGCGACTGAGCGGGGTAAGGGGGTCGCAACCGCTTCCCAGTCGACCGAGCGCCCTCGGACCACTTCTCCGGCGCCGACTGAGAAGGCTCCGAAGCAATCTCGAGTGGCACCGTCGAAGCCTGCAAAGGTCTTGCCGAAGATGAAGATGGTGATCCCCACTATCTCAGGGTAATGGTAGTTTTGATCTTTCCCTGTTTCATGAACTTGTTCTTGGTCGACTCATGGGCCAATCGACTGACTTTTGGAACTGCAGCGCTGCTACTTCCGACACTTCGACGAGGGCTGAAGACCACGAGATGGAGGATGCTGCAACCTCGAAACCTGGTATGACTCCTGCGTTGCCGTTTTCAGTCGACTGACTCATTGTCTCTAATTTTGATTCTTTCTGCAGTTTCATCTAACATTGTTATTGACCTTCCTGACGACGATGACGAAGAACCACCACGGCCGAGGAAAAGCAAGAAAACGTCTGCTGGCAAGGCGACTCATGATGTGCCGGCACCCAAGACGTTGGTCGTGGAGGGAGACAATGTCACTCGACCCACCAAATCTTCGCGGTGCCATTGACGAGTGCTCGCCCTTCATCGTCGAGTGCTGCTCAACCCTCGCTTTTCTCCACCTACCCCGTTCCAGAAGACCAAGCCAGTGCTGCTAAAGAAGCGATACGCCGGGCGGGGGTCATGATGGAGCAAGTGAAGGCAATTCGAGAAGCCAGCCGGGCAGCCTATGACGCCAGTTCGGCACTCTAGAGTAATGTTCAGGTCAGTCGGTCACTGCATGTTCTTCTTTCTGAAATTCCTAGAGTCTGTCCTACACCCACTGGGTGTGTGTCGATTGAAATTCCGGGTTAGTGGGGGCACGCTGAGTGCATCCACTGGGTGTAGTCCCCAAGGCTATGGTGGACTGCTGGCAGTCGACCATAGTCTTTATGCTTTGAGTTTTTCTTTACTCGACAAGGTCGAATAGATTCATAGACCGGTGGGGGCACGCTGAGTGCACCCGCTGGGTGTAGTCCCCGAGACTGTGGTCGACTGCTGGCAGTCGACTATAGTCTAAAGAACATTGCCTCTTTTTTTTGTTGGTCGACTGGTCGACTCTTGATGAAACTAGTGGGGGCACGCTGAGTGCACCCACTGGGTGTAGTCCCCAAGACTATGGTCGAATGTTTGTATTCGGCCGTAGTCTTAGAAACGCTATGATTTTTCCTTAGTCACTCGGGAGTGAATTGCTGTTGATGTTTTGTCGACTGAACTTTTGCAGAGGTCTTGTGACCTTGTTTCTCGCTACGCCGAATTGGAGAGCAAGTTCATCCAGCTTGAACTTGACCAAAAGCTTGTCCAAGAGAACTTCACGAAGGCGAAGGAGGAAGCAAAAGGTATGTTCGGTGAGAATCTTGACGACTGTCCTTGCTTCTTATCTGCCTCCGATTCTGACCTTATTGTGATTTTCGCAGAAAAACTGAAGAACGCTCTGAAGAAGAAGGACCTTGACCATGCCGAGGCGCAAAAAACGGCCGCGGACAAGACTAGGCTTGCTGAAGAGAAGTTGGCTTCGGTCGCCAAGCTTGAAGAAGAAAACGCTAATCTGAAAGCTGCTCTTGACGTGGCCAACCAAGAAGTCACTCGACTGAAGAACGACAAGATTGCTCTGAATGACAAGGCCAGTGAGTTGGCGGGCAAGAAGAATGATCTGGAGGCTTATCTGGGCGGACTCGCCAAGAAGCTATTCCTCATGCTTGAAGGTAATCTTTGGTATCAAACAGGCAATTTTTAACCGCTACTTCCGACTGTAGTTTTGACTCGGTGGTTGTGCTTGCAGAATTTTGTCAGAACTTTGAAGAGGAGACCGGTCGACTGGAGATAAACTTGGATCCCATCAACTCTCCCATGAATGACGACGTTGCCATGAATGTGCTCCGGCTTGAATCTCGCGTTGCAACTGTCGTCGACTATCTTGCAAGGCTGAAGGTCGCAATATCTCGCATCGACACGACACTTTGGCCAAGAGAGACACTCCAGAACAACCTCGAATCCCTGATGACTCGACTGAACGAGGTTCCAAGTCGAGTGCAGGAGTGGAAGAAGTCTTCTGCCAGGTGTGGCGCAGATGTTGCTCTATCTCTGGTCCGCGTTCACTGCAAGGATGCACGAGAGGACAAGCTGGTGGCCCTCAGGGTGGCTAACACCAAGAAGCATGATTTCCGATCTTTCATGGAGACCTTCATCGCTGCAGCCACTCGGATTGCAGATGGGATCGACCTTGATGAGTTTGTTGCACCTTCCAGCCCTCCACAGGAGGGGTAAAAAACTTCTGAGCTTGATACTTTAAATTTGCCTCGGTACGCCGAGTGGGTTTTGTAACTGATAAACCTTAACAGGCTTAGCGCCTGAGCACTTTCGGTTCCGTTAGGTATTATCCGAACTTGGGTTTCGTTTGGGGTGTTTTTTGTAGGTTAACGCGAGGCACTTATTGCAGTAGATCAGTTCTCCTATAAACTTAGGCGAGCACTGAGCTGCAGCTAAGTTCCCGAGTGGGAGGTTCGCTCTTCACTCGGTAGGATTTTACTCAACTTAGGCGAGTACTTGGACTGCAGCTAAGCCCCCGAGTGGGAGGTTTGCTCTCCACTCGGTAGGATTTTTAGAAACTTAGGCGAGCACTTGGGATGCAGCTAAGCCCCCGAGTGGGAGGTTCGCTCTCCACTCGGTAGGATTTTATTCAACTTAGGCGAGTACTGGGACTGCAGCTAAGCCCTCGAGTGGGAGGTTTGCTCTCTGCTCGGTGGGATTTTCAAAAACTTAGGCGAGCACTTGGGCTGCAG
>NC_041385.1:645292055-645338236 GCF_002162155.2 Triticum dicoccoides | reverse complement strand
AGCTAAGCCCCCGAGTGGGAGGTTCGCTCTCCACTCGGTAGGATTTTATTCAACTTAGGCGAGTACTTGGACTGCAGCTAAGCCTCCGAGTGGGAGGTTTGCTCTCCACTCGGTAGGATTTTCAGAAACTTAGGCGAGCACTGGGCTGCAGCTAAGCCCCCGAGTGGGAGGTTCGCTCTCCACTCGGTAGGATTTTATTCAACTTAGGCGAGTACTTGGACTGCAGCTAAGCCTCCGAGTGGGAGGTTTGCTCTCCACTCGGTAGGATTTTCAGAAACTTAGGCGAGCACTGGGCTGCAGCTAAGCCCCCGAGTGGGAGGTTCGCTCTCCACTCGGTAGGATTTTATTCAACTTAGGCGAGTACTTGGACTGCAGCTAAGCCTCCGAGTGGGAGGTTTGCTCTCCACTCGGTAGGATTTTCAGAAACTTAGGCGAGCACTGGGCTGCAGCTAAGCCCCCGAGTGGGAGGTTCGCTCTCCACTCGGTAGGATTTTATTCAACTTAGGTGAGTACTTGGACTGCAGCTAAGCCCCCGAGTGGGAGGTTTGCTCTCCACTCGGTAGGATTTTCAGAAACTTAGACGAGCACTGGGCTGCAGCTAAGCCCCCGAGTGGGAGGTTCGCTCTCCACTCGGTAGGATTTTATTCAACTTAGGCGAGTACTTGGACTGCAGCTAAGCCCCCGAGTGGGAGGTTCGCTCTCCACTCGGTAGGATTTTGTTTATCTTAGGCGAAACGGATTTCGCAGCTAAGCCTTCGTGTGGGAGACTGGCTCACCACTCGGTTAGGATTTTTTTACAGACTTAGGCGAATCGGATTCGCAGCTAAGCCACCCACTGGGGGATTGTTTTATATGGACAAAAGTAATAACAATCACTGGGAAAACTATAAAGCTCTTGTCTTTGATAAATAAACTACAGGAGTACTTTTATTACAACTCATCCGAGTGAATACTTAAGTGTAAAAGGGGCGAAGAAGCTCCGCGTTCCAAGCTCGGGGCTCGTCGATCTGATGCTCGACATTGTAAAGATGGTATGCTCCATTGTGGAGAACCTTGGTGACGCTGAAGGGACCTTCCCAAGAAGGAGCAAGCTTGTGTGGTTTCTGCTGGTCCACTCAGAGAACTAAATCTCCTTCCTGGAAGGCTCGAATCTTCACGTTTTTGGCGTGGAAGCGACGCAAGTCTTGTTGATAAATGGTCGATCTGATCAGAGCCATCTCTCTTTCTTCCTCTAAAAGGTCGACTGCGTCCTGCCGCGCTTGTTCTGCTTCAGCTTCGGTGTAGAGCTCGACTCGGGGAGCGTTGTGGAGAAGATCACTCGGCAAGACTGCTTCAGCTCCGTAGACCAAGAAGAATGGAGTTCTTCCAGTCGACCGGTTGGGTGTGGTCCTTAACCCCCAAAGCACCGAGGGAAGTTCGTCAACCCATGCACCCGCCGCATGCTTGAGATCATGCATCAAACGGGGCTTTAACCCTTTGAGAATCAAACCATTGGCTCGTTCTGCCTGTCCATTCGACTGTGGATGGGCGACTGAAGCATAGTCGACTCGTGTGCCTTGAGATGTGCAGAAAGCTCTGAATTCTTCAGAATCGAAGTTTGACCCGTTATCGGTGATGATGCTGTGCGGGACTCCATATCTGAATATTAGTTCTCGGATGAAGCTGACAGCGGTGCCAGCATCGAGGTTCTTGATGGGTTTGGCCTCAATCCACTTGGTTAACTTGTCGACTGCTACCAGTACATGTGTGAAACCGCTCCTTCCTGTTCTAAACGGGCCAACCATATCCAAACCCCATACAGCAAAGGGCCAGACAAGTGGTATGGTCTTTAAGGCTGAGGCGGGCTTGTGTGACATATTGGAGTAAAATTGACATCCCTCACACTTGTCGACTATCTCCTTCGCCATTTCATTCGCTCTGGGCCAATAAAAACTAGCTCGGTATGCTTTGGCCACGATAGTCCGAGAATACGTATGATGGCCACAGGTCCCCGAGTGGATGTCGTTGAGAATCATTCGACCTTCCTCCGGTGTTATACATTTCTAGCTGACTCCAGTCGCACTTTCTCTGTATAAATGACCTCTCATGATGGTGAAGGCTTTGGACCGGCGGACGATCTCTCGAGCTTCTTCTTCATTCTCGGGGAGTTCCTTCCTCAAAATATAGGCGATATAGGGCACTGTCCAATCGGGAGTGATGACCAAAACTTCCATGATTAAGTCGCCACCGCTGGGACCTCGACTTCAGTCGGATTTGTGGCGCTTTTAGGCTGCGGGGCTTCTTCAGTGAAAGGATCCTCTTGAACCGAGGGTGTGTAGACATGTTCCAAAAACACGCCACTCGGAATGGCTTCCCTCTTGGAACCTATCTTCGCCAAGTCATCAGCTGCTTGATTTTTCAGTCGGGGAACGTGATGGAGTTCTAACCCTTCGAATTTCTTTTCAAGCTTCCACACTGCATTGCAGTATCCAGTCATGGCTGGGCTTCTAACGTCCCACTCCTTTATCACCTGATTGACCACCAAATCTGAGTCGCCGTAAACCATAAGGCGACGGACGCCGAGTGAAATGGCCATGCACAACCCATACAACAGTGCTTCATATTCTGCTTCATTGTTGGAGGAATCAAAGTGGATCTGGAGCACATATCTGAGCTTATCTCCTCGGGGAGAAACCAAAACTACCCCAGCACCAGAACCATTTAACATCTTAGAGCCATCAAAGAACATGGTCCAATGCTCCGAGTGAACTTGAGTCGGCTGCTACTGTTCAATCCACTCGGCAAGGAAATCTGCTATAGCCTGGGACTTAATGGCTTTCTTTGCCTCGAATTTGATATCAAGGGGAAGGAGTTCAATTGCCCATTTATCCACTCGACCAGTTGCATCTCTGTTGTGCAGAATCTCTGACAATGGTGCGTCGCTGACGACTGTAATGTCATGATCAGAGAAATAATGGGCAACCTTCTTCATGGTCATGTAGATCCCATATACGAGCTTCTGATAATGAGGATATCTTTGCTTCGATGGGGTCAAAACTTCAGAGAGATAATACACTGGGCGCTGAACTTTGAAGGTTTTCCCTTCTTCTTCCCGCTCGACCGTAAGTACTGTACTGACGACTTGTCCTGTGGCTGCAATATAAAGCAACAGAGGCTCTTTGCTGATTGGAGCAGCAAGCACCGGCTGGGTGGAGAGCAGAGTTTTTAACTCGGCAAACGCTGCATCAGCTTCTGGAGTCCACTCAAACTTGTCTGCCTTCTTCATCAGTCGGTAAAGGGGCAACGCCTTTTCACCGAGGCGAGAGATGAATCGACTTAACGCGGCCAAGCATCCAGTAAGCTTCTAGACATCGTGCACACGCACAGGGCGTTTCATTCGGAGTATGGTGCCAACTTTTTCTGGGTTAGCATCGATTCCTCGTTCGGAAACGAGAAAACTGAGTAACTTCTCGCTAGGTACTCCGAATGTGCACTTTGAAGGATTGAGCTTGATATCATACCTCCTGAGATTGACAAATGTTTCAGCTAAGTCGGTCAACAGGTCGGAACCCTTTTGCGACTTGACCATGATATCATCCATGTATGCTTCCACATTCCGACTGATTTGAGTGAGTAAACACTTTTGAATCATTCTCATGAACGTGGCTCCGGCATTCTTGAGGCCGAATGGCATGGTGATATAGCAGAAGCACCCGAATGGGGTGATGAAAGCTGTTTTGATTTTGTCGGGCCCATACAGACGGATCTGATGATACCCGGAATAAGCGTCTAGAAAAGACAATCTCTCGCACCCTGCAGTCGAGTCGACAATTTGGTCGATGCGAGGGAGAGGAAAATGATCTTTCGGGCAGGCCCGATTGATATGTTTGAAATCAATGCACATACGAAGGGAATTGTCCTTTTTGGGAACCATAACGACATTGGCGAGCCACTCGGAGTGGTATATCTCTCGGATGAACTCTGCTGCAAGGAGTCGAGCCACCTCTTCGCCAATGGCCTTTTTCTTCTGAACGGCGGACTGTCGAAGATGTTCTTTAACAGGTTTTGCCTTTGAATCGACTCTAAGGCGATGCTCAGCCAGTCCCCTGGGAACACCTGGCATGTCAGCTGGCTTCCATGCAAAGATGTCCCAGTTCTCACGGAGGAACTGGATGAGCGCTTCTTCCTATTTAGAGTCGAGTGTGGTGGAAATATGGGTCGGAGCTGCATTGGGGTCAGTCAGGTGGATGTGAACTGGATTCGTCTCACCGGACGACTGAAATGCTGACTCTGTGGCGGGCTTCTTGGCCCGCAGTAAATCACTCGGATCTGCGTTCTTCTTGTATCCCTCTAGCTCTATCACTGTTATCTGCTCATCCGCAATCTTTGAGCCTTTCTGGAAACACTCTTCTACTTTCTTCCGGTTACCAGTGACGGTGATCACGCCTTTCGGGCCAGGCATCTTTAATTTGAGGTACACGTAACATGGTCGAGCCATGATGTGGGCGTAGGCTGGTCTTCCCAAGATAGCGTGGTAGGCGCTCTGGAAATCCACGATTTCAAATGTCAGCTTCTCTTTGCGGAAATGCTTCGAGTCGCCGAACACCACATCCAGAGCTATTTGGCCGAGTGACTCAGCCTTCTTTCCTGGGATGACTCCGTGAAAACTCATGTTGCTGGAACTGAGCCTGGACATTGGAATGCCCATTCCCTTGAGTGTCTCTGCATACAGTATGTTCAACCCGCTGCCGCCATCCATCAATACCTTCGGCAGTCGAGTGCCTTCGACGACCGGGTCGACCACCAGTGCTTGCCTCCCAGGGGTGGCAATATGAGTAGGATGGTCCGACTGGTCGAAAGTAATGGGAGTTTGCGACCATCTCAGATTAGTTTGGTGTCGCCGGGGCGACCATATTGACTTCACGGTTGATCACTTTCAGTCGACTTTTGCTCTCTAGATCAGCAAAAATCATCAGAGTGGAGTTGACATGAGGGTACTCTCCATCACTGTCCTGCTTGTCCTTAGCCTTGTCCGACTCCTTCTCTTTGTCCCTCGGTTGTTTCCCTTGGAACTGCTGGATTAAGAGCCGGCACTGGCGAGTGGTATGCTTTGGGTAGATGAAGTTACCCTCTTCGTCTTTCTTCATGTGGATATGACACGGCAGGTCCATCACATCATTACCTTCCTTATCTTTTACCTTCTTGGGGTTCCAAGATCCTTTGGGCTTCCCTTTAAATTTGCCCTGAGTCACGGCTAGAGCCTCTCCAGGAGCTGCTGGCTCGACCTTCCGCTTTTGCTTTCGATTGGAGTTTCCTTTATCCGACTGACTCGGCTTGTACTTGCCGCTCCGGAGTCGGTCCTCTTCTTCACCGTTGGCGTACTTGGTGGCTATTTCCATCATCCGACTCAGGGTCATGTCTCCAGTTTGACCAAACTTCAGGCTCAACTCTCTGTTCTTGACGCCATCTTTGAAGGCGCAAACCGCTTGATGGTCCGACACATTCTCTATAGTGTGATGCAAAGTGATCCACCTCTGGATGTAATCCCTCAGTGTTTCACTCGACTTTTGTACACAAACTTGTAGCTCAGTCAATCCAGCAGGTCGCTTGCAAGTTCCCTCAAACGTCCTGACAAACACTCGAGAAAGATCTTCCCAGGTGTAAATGCTGCTGGGAGCCAACTGATTCAACCATGCCCTGGCTGAACCCTCTAGCATAAGTGGCAAATGTTTCATGGCCACCTCATCATTACCGCCTCCAATCTGAACAGCCACTCGGTAGTCTTCGAGCCAAGTTTCAGGCTTAGACTCTTCGGTGAACTTACTCACCCCAGTCGCCAACCTGAAGTTGGGGGGTATCACTGCGGCTCTGATCGCTCTGCTAAAACATTCTGGACCTGAAACATGGACTCAGCTGCTTGTGGGCACATCTCTGTCATGACCACCTCTACGAGCTCTGTTTCGGTCAACCAAACCTTGCACGATGATGGATCTCGCGTCAAAGCCTGGCTCTCTGGGGTCGACTGGAGCTCTCCGCCCAACACTGAGCTGGCGTCTGTCATCTTGCTGCCGATGGGCGTTAGACCCACTTCTCGGAGGAGGAGTGGGCCCTCGACGCCTGTCATCACGATCAAATCGGTCATCATAGTGGTCCCTCCGGCCTTCACGTCCCATGCGCCTCAGAGGCGACCTTGGACTGTGAGCCGACTGAACAGTATTCGCAGCGACAGATCGACTATGAATCCTGTTATGTGACTGTGACACAGCTGAATTCTGATCTCCTGCTGCCCGGAGCAAATCTCTGATCTGCATCAAGCCTCTTCCAGCCTCTGACTGAGAGGGCTGAATTGACTCCGCTATGCGGGCTGCAGCTGCCAAATTCTGAATTGGGGTTCGATATACCTGAGTTGGTTGCGGAAAGAGCTGACGTCGATTGGAGTTAGTCGCTCATTGATGCGCACGCTCGTCGAGTGCTCGCTGAAGGTTCTCCAGTCGAGTGCGTTCAGCCAGGTTGGCTAAATGCGCCTCTTCCAGGGCGCGAACCTCAGGTGTTTCTCCTGCTATGGGAGTATGCAGGGCATCCATGTTCCTGCGGCAAAGTTCTTCTCTCTGCTGGGAAGTGAGCGGCTCAGGTTGGTACTCTTCATGGGCTTGAGCGGGGTCGCCCTCGTCGTCCATCCCATCGCCGCAGGGGAAACCGGGAGGACTACGAGGCCCGTTGACCATCAGGACCTCCGCCGCTGGGTCACTGCTACCGCACTCGGATGCAGTCCCTACGGAGCCAGTCGACAGGTCGAACAGGCCATAGAGAGATTCGTCGGGCTCAATCGCCGCGACTTGGGTGGTGGCCGATTGGCGAGCCACTGCGTGCCTCACCCATCGCTGGAGCCTCGATCGACTAGAGCATTTGCGCTGGTGGGAAACAGGGAGGGAGGACGGCGCAGGAGTCGATCGGTATGGAGTCGACGGCTGCTGCAGCAAGACGCCGCGGACACACGCCCGAAAGTGCGTCGTCCCGCGGACGGGGAGCGCGTCGATGTCGAGTGGTGCCTCCTGGAGCCAAGCGGAGTCGTCGGCGATGAAAATGAGCGCACCGGGACGGATCTCGTGGCCCTTGACTAGTGCTCCGCTGGAAACCGTGATGAAGGCGATCGGACAAATTGCAACTTCTCCAAAAAAGTCACTAAGACACCTGCCCCACGGTGGGCGCCAACTGTCGTGGTTCTAAGTCTGACAGTAGAATGGGGGGTAAGTATGGAAAGGCAAGGTCCTAGCTACGGAGTAGTTGTACACACGGGTGTTTAGCGAGTTCAGGCCCTTCTCGGAGGAAGTAACAGCCCTACGTCTCGGAGCCCGGAGGCGGTCGACTGATCTCTGTGTATATGAGTTACAGGGGTGCGAACCCTCTACACTAAGGAGGGGGGTGGCTTATATAGAGTTCGCCAGACCCCTCCGGTCCTCAGTTATGTGGGGTTTAAAGTACATTAAGACAGGGGGTTACTGGTAACGCCCTCATAAAGTGCTATGAAGACTATTAAAGCTACCTAATGACAAACCGTTGCGTGCTGAGTGACCTTTGGTCTCCTGGTCATCGAGTGGTTAGCTTCATGGTCGAGTGGCTATCTTCATCGTCGAGTGTCTTGGGTTCGTCGAGTGAAGTCCCTCTTAGTCGACTGGAAGGTAGCTTCTTCTAAGGGTTACCTTGGGTATGGTATCCATGATAGGTATATGACCCTACCCTAGGTACATATCCTCATCAGTACCGGCGAAAGTTGCGTGGTACTAGAGAGGCTAGCAATGCTGGAAGGGTGAGAACGCGTATAATCCATGGACTCAACATTAGTCATAAAGAACTCATATACTTATTGCAAAAATTTATTAGCTATCAAAACAAAGTACTGCACGCATGCTCCTAGGGGAAGGGTTGGTAGGAGTTAACCATCGCACGATCCCGACCTCCACACAAAGGATGACAATCAATAAATAAATCATGCTTCGACTTCATCACATAACGGTTCACCATACATGCATGCTACGGGAATCACAAACTTTAACACAAGTATTTCTACCAATCCAACAACTACTGACTAGCATGACTCTAATATCACCATCTTTATATCTCAAAACAATCATAAGGAATCAAACTTCTCTTAGTATTCAATGCACTTTATATGAAAGTTTTTATTATATCCCTCTTGGATGCCTATCATATTAGGACTAAATTTATAACCAAAGAAAATTACCACGTTGTTTAGAGAAACTCTCAAAATAATATAAGTGAAGCATGAGAGTCAACTAATTTCTACAAAATAAGGCCACCGCCGTGCTCTAAAAAGATATAAGTGAAGCACTAGAGAAAAATTGCCTAGCTCAAAAGATATAAGTGAAGCACATAGAGTATTCTAATAAATCACGATTCATGTGTGTCCCTCTTAAAAGGTGTGTACATCAAGGATGATTGTGGAAAACTGAAAAAATAAAGACTCATATCATACAAGACGCTCCAAGCAAAACACATATCATGTGGTGAATAAAAATATAGCCTCAAGTAAAGTTACCGATAGACAAACACGAAAGAGGGGATGCCTTCCGGGGCATTCCCAAGCTTAGGCTCTTGGTTGTCCTTAAATATTACCTTGGGGTGCCTTGGGCATCCCCAAGTTTAGGCTCTTGCCACTCCTTATTCCATAGTCCATCAAATCTTTACCCAAAACTTGAAAACTTCACAATACAAAACTCAACAGAAAATCTTATGAGATCCGTTAGTATAAGAAAATAAATCACCACTTTTGGTAATGTTGTGTACTCGTTCTTTATTTATATTGGTGTAAATCTACTGTATTCCAACTTTTTCATGGTTCATACCCCTGATACTACCAATAGATTCATCAAAATAACAAACAACACATAGAAAACATAATCTGTTTAAAAGAGAACAGTCTGTAATAAATCAGGAAACTTCGTATACTTCTGTAACTCCAAAAATTCTGAAAAATTAGGAAAACCTGGGAAATTTGTGTACTAATCTTGTGCCAAAAGAATCAGAACAAAATCACGCTTCTGTAGAAAATGAAAGTTATTTTCCTGGATGCAGAAGTTTCTGTTTTCAATAAGATCAAAACAACTATCACCGTAAGCCATCTCAAAGGTCTTACTTGGCACAAACACTAATTAAAACACAAAAACACATCTAACTAGAGGCTAGATGATTTACTTATTGAAAAATAGGACCAAAAAGCAAAGAACAAAAATAATATTGGGTTGCCTCCCAACAAGTGCTATTGTTTAACGCCCTTAGCTAGGCATTGATAATTGCAATGATGATCACATAAAAGAGATGAATTGAAGTATAAATAAAGCATCATAAAACACGTGACAAACACATCTAAGTCTAACATACTTCCTATGCATAGGCATTTTATAAGCAAACAAATTATCACGACAAGCACAAACTAGCATGTGCAAGAAAGAAGAATAAAACATAGACAATCTCATCATGAAGAGAGGTAATTTAGTAACATGAAAATTTCTACAACCATATTTTCCTCTCTCATAATAATTACATGTAGGATCATAAGCGAGTTCAACAATATAGCTATCACATAACATATTCTCAACATGATCCACATGCATGCGAAGTTGACACTCATCCAAAATAGTGAGATTAATATTAACTAAAGTCATGACCACTCTGAGCCCACTTTTATCAAAAATTTAATAAGATTGATCAAACTCCAAAGTCGTCGGATAATTATTTTCTAAAGTTGACACTCTTCCAAACCCACTTTCGATATTATTGTAGACATATTCATCATGAGGCTTAAATAAATTTTCAAGATCATAAGAAGAATCACCCCAATCATGATCATTACAATAAGTAATGGACATAGCAAAATTAGCACCCCCAAGCTTAGGGTTTTGCATAATATTAGCACAATTGACAGTAACAGAATTTATAATAACATCATTGCAATCATGCTTTTTATTCAAGGAGCTATCGTGAATCTCTTCATAAATTTCTTCATCATAATTTTCAGATTCACGAATTTCAAGCAAAATTTCATAAAGATAATCTAGTGCACACAACTCATTAGCAATTGATTCATCATAATTATATCTCTTGAAAAGATTAGCAAGTGGATGAGGATCCATGAACTTTTAGCAAGCGAAGATGCAAGTAAAAAGAAGGCACATGGTAACACAAGCAAACAAAAGATCGAACGAAAAGAAGGCAAACAAAAAGGCAAATCTTTTGAAAATCATTTTAGAAGTGGGGGAGAGGAAAATGAGAGGCAAATGGAGAATACTGTAATGCAAGAGATGAGAGTTTTATGACGGGTACTTGGTATGTCTTGACTTGGCGTAGATCTCCCTGACAACGGCGCCAAAAATTCTTCCTACTACTTGTTGAGCTTGCGTTGGTTTTTTCCTTGAAGAGGAAAGGGTGATGTAGCAAAGTAGAGATATGTATTTTCCTCAGTTAGAGAACCAAGATATCAATCCAGTAGGAGACAACGCACAAGCCACCAATACCTGCACAAACAATCAAACAGCTTGCACCCAACGCGATAAAGGGGTTGTCAATCCCTTCATGGTACTTGCAAAAGTGAGATATAATAGAGATAGATAAACATAAGTTAAAATATTTTTGGGTTTTTTGTTAATAGATCTGAAAGTAAAAGATTGCAAAATAGTAGATCGAAAACTAATATGATGGAAAATAGACCTGGGGCCATAGGATTCACTAGAGGCTTCTCTCATGAAGGCAAATAATATGGTGGATGAAAAAATTACTGTCGAGCAATTGATAGAAAGGTGTAAAGTTATGACGATATCCAAGGCAATAATTATGAAATATAGGCACCACGTCCATGTCGAGTAGACTGGCTCCTGCCTACATCTACTACTATTACTCCACACATCGACCGACTCCTGCGTGCATCTAGAGTATTAAGTTCATGAAGAACATACTAACACTTTAAGTAAGATGACATGATGTAGAGAAATAAACTCAAGCAATATGATGTAAACCCTATCTTTTTATCCTTTATGGCAACAATACGATAAGTGCCTTGATGCCCTTATTATCACTGGAAAAGGACACCGCAAGATTGAACCCAAAGCTAAGCACTTCTTCCATTGAAAAAAAAATCAATCTAGTTGGCCAAACAAAACCAATAGTTCAAAGGGAATTACAAAGATATCAAATCATGCATATAAGAATTCAGAGAAGATTTAAATAATATTCATAGATAAGCTGATCATAAATTCATAATTCATCGGATCTCGACAAACACACCGCAAAATAAGATTACATCGGATAGATCTCCAAGAACATCAAGGAGAACATGGTATTGAGAATCAAAAAGAGAGAAGCTATGGACCCGTACGTTTGAGGTAAACTACTCACGCTTCATCGGGAGGGCAATAGAGTTGATGTAGAAGTCCTCCGTGATCGAATCCCCCTCCGACAGGATGCCGGAAAAGGCCCCTACATGGGATCTCACGGGAACAGAAGGTTGCGGCGATGGAAAAGTGTTTTCGTGGATGCCTCTGGTGGTTTGAGAATATATGTGAATACATAGGAGGAAGATCTAGGTCAGGGGTCACCAAGGGGCCCACAAGGTAGGGAGGCGCCCTACCCCCCTGGGCGCGCCCTCCCCAGTTGTCGCCGCCTTGTGGCTTTTCTGACTTGGTCTCCAAGTCTCCTGGGTGTCTTCTGGTCCAAGAAAAATCATCGCAAAATTTTTATTTCGTTTGGTATTTCTTTTCTGCGAGGCTCAAAACTAAGGAAAAAACAGAAAGTGGCACCGGGCTTTAGGTTAATAGGTTAGTCCCAAAAATAATATAAAATAGCATATTATTGCATATAAAACATACAAAACAGATAATATAGTAGCATGGAACAATAAAAAATTATAGATACGTTGGAGACGTATCAACACCGTCGACTCTCCCAACTGGGAGGCTTGGTTTTCCCTTCGAACACGAGGAGCAACGGCGTGTAGACGTTGACGCCATCCCGCCGCCGCCCCCGCGGGTAGAGCCGGAGGAAATGAAGGCGGAGGCGGAGTACCAAGCCGCTTTCGAGGAGGCCCAGCGGCACGCGGTGGAGGCTAGCTGGCTCGAGGAGGACGCGCACTGGGATGGGCTGGAGCGCCCTTGCCTGGTCGGCGGCGGTGGACTCCGTCCACACCCCGCTCTTCGTCCCGCCTCCTCCACCGCCGCCGCCTGTCGAGCCCAAGCCAGAGCCGGAGCCGACGCGGAAGCGCTCCCCGCCTCCACCCAATTGGCCAGAGGAGGCCTACACGTGGACCGTCCAGTCCCGCGAGTGGGTGAGCGTGCCTCCTGTCCACTACACCGCGATGCCGGCGTAGGAGGCGGCCAACCTTGAGCGCTGGAAGGCGCACTGGCTCGCCCAGGAGCAGGCCGACGGCGAGCGGCAGATGCACTATGAGCAGATGCTGCGATGCGACGCGGAGGCGCTGCGGCTTGAGGAGGAGGAGGAGGAGCGCACACGGTTGGCCGCAATGCCGCCGCCCGAGCAGACGCCGGAGGAGGCTGCCCTGGCAGCGTACCAGGCGGCGTTCGGGTGGGCTGGCCCTGCTCCCATTTTTATCGAGCTCACCGGCGATGGCGACGTCGACGTCAAGGGCAAGGGCAAAGCCGACGACGTCTGGGGCATCGTTTAATTAGGTTTAAGTGGACTTTGGCCGGCAGTTGACCGGACATTTATGTTTAATTATGTTTATTTCTGTGAGCTGTTTTTTTTCACGCCGGCACATTCGGGTCTGCCTTCCGTTGGACGGTCAAGGCAATCCATTTGAGAATGCGGACGTGCACGTCCGTCTGGCCAACCCAAACGAACGAAAAGCGGACAAATCGCGCGTACGTTTGGGTCCCCGTTGGAGTTGCTCTCACTCCTTTTCTTACACGAATGAAAAAGAGAGAAAAAAACACCCATGATGAGAATACCAACTCTCCGACCCAGCTAACCCCACGACCTGTATTTCTATAGCTGGAGCAGTCAGCTCATCTACTCCATGCACGCAGCAACAGCAAAAGTGTGAGGAGGAGCGCGCGCAGCAGGACCAGCAGCGGAGCGGGACGTGTCACGCCGATCCGGCCTCTTTATTGTTCGCACGCCTTCCCCCCCTCGACTCCACCGTTGGCGCCCCTCCCGCCCGCCCCTCCCTCTCAAAAGTAAACCCCTCCCTCCTCTTCCCCCTGCTCAGAACCCAACGGTCACTCTTCCCCATCGACCAACCAACCCGGCAGCCCAGCCACCCACATTTTCCCAAGCCTTCGTCTGCCACTGCTTCCGATCGCTCCACAACCGAGACCAAGACGCCAAAAAGAGGCGCACAGAAACGCTCGAACCACCACACGCGCGCGCGCGCCAATTTGTCTGCTCCTCGATCGCCACGCGCGGAGCCTAACCCGGCCGCCGGCCGAGGCACGGAGCGGCAACGACGACACGGCACAGTAGATCTGCCACGCACGCGCGGCTGCTGGGGCTCGGTCCGATGGGGAGCGGGGAGGAGGAGAGGGGCGGCGTGAGCGAGGCCGCCTTCACGGACTCGGCAGACGGGAGCAGCTCCAGCTCCGACGCCGCCTCCACCGACGACTGGCCCGCCCTCGCGCTCGCGCCCAAGAAGACGCCGCCCTGCAGCGGCGTCCCCGACGCCGAGTTGAACGGCAAGCAGAAGCGCAGAGCTGGGCCAGGTACACGCGCTTCCCACTAGTCTAGTCTGTCAGAGCCTCAGAGGCGAAGCAACTCTGAAACAACAATGCAGGTAGGTGCTGGTGCTAATGTTAATGTGTGCATGCATGGCGTGCAGAGATGGAGATGATGAAGGAGAGGTTCGCGAAGCTGCTGCTGGGCGAGGACATGTCCGGGAGCGGCAAGGGCGTCTGCACCGCGCTCGCCATCGCCAACGCCATCACCAACCTCTGCGGTCAGTGTTCCACCTTCTTCTCAATTGCTCCATGAGCTCGAAGGGAAGGGTTGTTAGTGTCTTAGTGAGATGTTGTTCTTCCGGCGCTGCGCAGCTACCATCTTCGGGCAGCTGTGGAGGCTGGAGCCGCTCCCACCGGAGAAGAAGGCCATGTGGCGGCGGGAGATGGACTGGCTGCTCTGCATCAGCGACCACATCGTCGAGCTCGTCCCCACCTGGCAGTCGTTCCCCGACGGAACCAGGCTCGAGGTACAGTACCAACCAACATTTCAACCAGTGCTAGTACAATTTTCAGCCTACGGATGCAGCAGGCCTGCTGAAATCACGAGCCGAAAGTTCAAAACGGTGGATCAAATGTCTTCGCCTGTCAGTCCGGGTGAATGTACATTTGATTATTGAGCACCGCCAGTGCACGAGAACAGTCTATGATAGGGACTTTAGTAGCACATGGACCGCTAGAAAATCGCTATTAAGCACGCATTTACTCCCTCTGTTTCAAAATAGATGACCCAACTTTATACTAGCTTTACTCACATAAACGGAGGGAGTAGTACAAAGTTGAGTCATCTATTTTGAAACGGAGGGAGTAGCAGCCATGGCACCCACATAAACGGAGAGAAATGTTAGGTGCGCCTATGATTTTTCTGATGGAAACGAAACTTTGTGGTTGTGGTGCCATGCTGTTGTGCTCGCGAAATTTGTTGCCGGATGAGAGCAACTGCCCGTGCTGTCTTAATTATCTGACAGCAAAGGGTAGCAGTTTAATTAAAACGCCCGATAGAAGATGCCATGCTGGTGATACGAGGTATTTGTATGAGTACGATAGTGACTCCACAATGGTAATGAAGCAAAAAAACAAACCAAATCTCCAGTACATATAATAGTCCACTGCAATGAGTCGATTGAGAAATCTAGCCACATGTCGTGCGTACCATGCGATTGCTCTTTGACAGAGTGGATCAGCGTGCTCCTAAGGCATAAGGAATAGTGATGGGTGGACCTACTGGCTTACTGCATATGCATTACAAATCAAACATGAATGATGATTTTTTTATCAAAGTTCAGCTTTCACCTCTAAGCAACTGACTTACACGTTTTCTGGGTCCTTCGTTTCAGATCATGACAAGCAGGCCACGGTCAGATTTGTACATCAATCTGCCCGCACTTCGGAAGCTAGACCATATGCTCCTCGTGAGTTCTCCCAGCTGTGAATTCACCGCACAAGCAATCTGAAAAATTCAGCAACATCTAACATCATCATCGACACTTGACAGGAAATCCTGGACAGCTTCAGGGACACTGAATTTTGGTACGTCGACCAAGGGATTTGCGCGGCGGACTGCGACGGCTCTGCCTCGTTCCGGGCGGCCTTCCACCGCCGGGACGACAAATGGTGGCTGCCTGTGCCTCGAGTGCCACCCGGGGGCCTCCGTGACAAGACGAGGAAGCAATTGCAGCACAAACGCGACTGTGCGAACCAGATCCTCAAGGCTGCTATGGCCATCAACAGCAATGCCTTGGCTGAGATGGATGTCCCTGTATCATACCTCGACTCTCTGCCAAAGGTATATTACCATCATCTACTTTCAGTACGCAATATTCAGCAATGTCTCTTACTCACAGCTTGCTGGAACAATTTTATGGATGCTAGAACGGGAGGGCGACTTTGGGCGACGTGATATACCGCTACATAACGTCGGATCACTTCTCCCCCGAGTGCCTTCTCGACAGCCTAGACCTGTCGACGGAGTACCAAGCCCTGGAGATTGCCAGCCGTGTCGAGGCGTCGGTCCACGTGTGGCGCCGCAGGGTTCCTGCGAAACCGGTGAACGGCTTAGGCCGTACCGCCAGCGCCAGCGCAAGGTCCTGGAGCATGGTGAGAGACATGCTGATGGATTCGGAGAAGAGGGAGCTGCTCGCGGAGCGAGCAGAGGGCCTCTTGATATGCCTGAAGCAGAGGTTCCCTGCCCTGACGCAGACAAGCCTGGACATGAGCAAAATTCAGTACAACAAGGTTTGTGCAAGTGTCCCTTTGTCCGTCTGTCCTCCCACCCATTTGCCTGTCAACAACTGAGTTCACTCACCCTACTGCGTGGTGCACAATTTTCAGGATGTGGGTAAGTCGATCTTGGAGAGCTACTCGAGGGTTCTGGAGAGCCTGGCCTCGAACATCGTGGCGCGCATCGACGACCTTCTCAACATCGACGAGCTGAACAGACATGTGGAGCAACTGTCAACGGGTGAAGCAGACCTGAAGATGGCCTGTGGCAGGGCCGTGGTGCCACCCTACCAGCAGGTGCCTGCCTCGGGCACACCGTTCGTGACGGCATACGCCACGCCGAGCTTCTCCCCGGGGCGCCTGTCGAGCCCGAGGACCTCGGTTGGTGCCGGTAGGCGGTCTCAGGGCAACAGGGCCGCCGCCGCGGCCAAGAAGGCCTTGACGGACCATCTCGGCCCGTCGGAGGTCAGGGGGATGATCATCGTGAACCGAAGCACCATGATCGATGTCTCGACGACTACTGATCTGTAAAGCTAGGCCGGTGGACGGCTCCTAGAATTGCCAGGGACCAGCCTGCCGGTCTCTCTGTGCATAAGTGTGTCCTATATTTGTGCCCACGTTCTTACTGTATTTTTAACTCTTAGTGCTTAGCTATGGAGTACCGCTGCTGCTTCTTTTTGCGAGAAGAAGCTGCTATGTATTGTTGCTTGCCTTCAAAAGAAGAATGAAAAAGGAAAACGAAGTGTCCTGCTGTTTGCAGACCTCGTGATCAGATTCAGATAATATCATGATTTGAGACTTCAGTTTGCCTGCTAAATCTTCAGATAATTACCTGCACCAGTTAGTTGGATTGGCACAGACTTCCAGTTAAAAGTGAAAACCTGCAGCTTCTACTGCCGTTTCAGGTACCTGAAGAACCGGAAAGGCAGTGTGGCTTGGTGCTCGCGTTTTCAAGAACTCCGGCCAGTGTTCGCAGCGCCGACATACCCGTAATGATGGCGAGCCGAATCTTTCCATCGCAAGGCCATACGTGGCCGATCTCCAGCGTAGTGGAGCGCAGTAGGTAGTGCTCGAAATGGAACTACGGAGGGCTCAGTGCACGCGCGCGGGCAAAAGAGAAGTGAACGGAGCGGTGGTGCACCCTCCACTCCGGGCCTTCCACACCATGTTACCCGGGCGAAATCTTCACGCGGCCATCGATGGCCTCCATCCACCAATCCACCATGACCCGGAGAGGTGTATATATACCCTGGCCGAGGCACCGAGAAGATCACCATCCGTCCATCCGAGTGTGCACTGCAGAAAGAGAACCGTGAAGCGTAGCTGCAGCTGAGGAGAGATGGAGTCCAAGGCGGCGAGGTGCCTCTGCATGCTGGCGATGCTCCTGGTGGCCGGGCTCGGGGCGGCGCGCGGCGCCGGGGAGTGCGGCCGCGTCCCGGCGGACAGGATGGCGCTCAAGCTGGCCCCGTGCGCGGCGGCCACGCAGAACCCGCGGGCCAAGGTGGCGCCCGGCTGCTGCGCGCAGATACGCAGCATCGGGCGCAGCCCCAAGTGCCTGTGCGCCGTCATGCTGTCCAGCACCGCCCGCCAGGCCGGCGTCAAGCCCGCCGTCGCGATGACCATCCCCAAGCGCTGCGCCATCGCCAACCGCCCCATCGGCTACAAATGCGGCCGTAGGTTCATTTATTCTGATAATGTTCGATCGTTTCTTCTGTAGCTGCTCTGTCCCTTGGAGCCATCATCGTTTGCTTTGCTCTGTTTTTCTGTGCAGCATACACCCTGCCATGAGGAGCATACACTCTTGGAACTTCTGGAAGAGCAGATGGCATACACCTGATGCCATCTTTGTCATGTGGAACTTTTACTTGAATCTTTTATGAATAAATAATGTGGTTGTAATGCCCCTGTTGGAATATAATATAATGAAGTACCTTCCCAAATCTTATGATATATTGACAAGAACACTTCCCAAACTTATATGAAGTTCCAACAGTACCGTTTTAATAGTACAATGTAAATGATCTCTGCTTCTCCAGCGCTTCTGGTCTGGAGAGAGGATCAGACGGTACAAGCAGGACAGGTTTGATACTATGTATAGGAGTCAGAGACCAGACTGCCCAGGTTGGGCGGAATGGAATAGGGACCCTTTATGCAACCTGACACCAAGTTCTAGGTACTTGTAGGTTCATTACATTTCACAGCTAAAGCACAAGCTATGGAATAAGAAGAAGGTAAAGGCACACACAGACACACACACAGCATCTGCCCAGGAGTGATGATGCATCCAAATACTGCCACCACCGATGAGCGAATGTTTCTCCACTATGTAAGGTATATAACTGCTATCAAGGAAATTAGGTTCCACACCTCTCCCCTTCGATTTCCTGCCAACAGTGGTGAAACAGAACGGTGAGGAAACGATCCAATGACAATGATTTAGGTAGATAAAAATCATCACCAGGAGACGCAAAACATTCCGCAGCTTTGCTACGTCTGATAACTTGGTTCTGACTATGTTGCCATCACTGGGGCTCTAGGGAACCTTAGTTAAAAACTAGGATTCACACAAGTTGCTTAAAATGCCTTTTTTAGAAATTCAGTACTTGTTTTACGATAATACAAAAATATGATGATCCCCAAGAGTGATTTACACTAAAGCCTGAGTCGTATCCTCTTTTCGAGTAATTCTGTTTCTCAAAACGAAAGTAATGGTATAGCGAGCAATCCAACTTAAAGGAACAGAGAACGAAAGTAATGGCATAGCAAGCAATACAACTTAAAGGAACATCCCCACAAGTGGTGAGCATACTTCTGCTGTTGCTTTCTCACCCAAACTGAACTGGATACAACGCTAGGTCCTCAGACTACATTTAAGGCAACTAATTGTTTGACCCTAAACTCCCTAAACGTAGTGATTATGACATAAAAAGTAGGGCGTTAACTACGGTTTTTACCCAGGACGTTACTATTCTTCCAAGTGATCTTTGTTATCTTATCTCAACCACAACTACATCATTGTACTGTACAGCAACCCCACAGCTAGTTACTTAGAGAAAAATAATTCGCCATTGACGTTAAAGCCTTGACACTGGCAACACGGGTGAATAAATAAAAGTTCTTCTTCGTATATGGTGATATTATAAATAGGAAAGGAAGAGAAGAAATATACTCTCTAGAGAACTGGGAGAAGAATTTGGGTTGGGGCAATTTTAAATTTTTTTTTGAATTTTGGTTTGGGCAAATTTCACACAAAAAATCAGGTGAGAGTGTGAAATATTTCATATCACTAGTAACTAAATTCTATCCCATATTAAGCTTCGAGTAATTCAAAGTTTACTACTGTATGTATTAACTATTCTGACTTCTGAAACAAAGTATGCGACAATATGTTCGCTTTCTGATAAAGATCAGCATCTGTGAACACGATAACTGATGCGGAGGCGAAGTGAGCAAAAGTGGATATCAGTTGCTCAGGTGGGCATACGCCCCCCTATCGCTTTCCAGACAATTATCGATTGCCTATGTAAGCTGAATAATGTATAGCATATCACAAGTAAGCAGAGAGCAAGACCAAACCATAATAATGTAACCAATTTCCAATAGCTAGTAAGGTCCTTGTTTTTACCTTGTTCGAAAAGGGAGAGGACACCAAGCTCTTGCTTAGTAGTAAAACGAGCCTGGTAACAAAATAAATAAATACATCAGTCAACCATATAACTCAATCATAACATATGTCCAAACAGCTTCAAAAATAACATATGTCCAAATATACAACAACATTATACCTTGCCACCAATCGCCATGAGAATCTGCGACAGGATCCTTCTTATCCACCTTGTACTGAAATGAAAAACAAAAGCGTTCAAAACCTTGGTTGCCTAAAGTGCTGATTAAAAAAAGTGAAAGTACTTGTGAACTATAAGCATGAGTTATGCTTTTTGTTTAGCAATTTCTTACATCACTGTATTCCGCGGATTGCTTAGGTGCAGAGCTGCCATAATATTCTCGGCCACCATAGTGCACAGAAGAACCAAAACAAGATGATGTACCAACCGAGTCATACTTGATATCCTTGGTATATGTTGTGCGGCCCCTAGCAGGACTCCACTGGGATTTACCATCTGTAAGACAAATCAATATGTTGGTCATTTTTCTGTCGTTGCATTTCTCAGTGATTCAAACCAAGCAAGATAGATCACCAAGACGATATTACTTTACGAAAGAAACAACCCATAATGTGTTGACATGACTAACAGCAGAGTTTAGCGCTTAGGGTTGTGGCGTTTGTTGTGATTGAAACTGGCCTACTCGTAGGCTTGTCAACTTTTTCCTTCAATTATATATAATGCATAAAGATGCAAGGCTTTTGCACTTTCCCAAAGATTTTTTTTTGTGGGGACAAGAATAAGAAATAGAAATTTCTGGTTGGTTGAAGATAGCCAACATGTACACGCTGTACTTGAGCTTGTACAAGTATGAAAATTGCAACCAAAGATGAAGGCTCGAAAGTTTCAAAACTTATATGGCAGTGAAATTATATCTCTTCTCCTTTTGAAAGTAAAGGTAGGTGGGCTTTGCTGATCAACTGATGCAGACAAGAGTTATACATGCTTTAAATGCTTTTGTGATTTTCTTTCGAGGGATTAAATGTTTTTGAGTTTGGAAATTTTCCAACGCTTCCTCGGCACTAAGTAACCTGCTATTTCTTGAAAGAGAAAACAGTTCATTGATATAGATGTGTGACGTACTATTCCGTTCCATTTCCACGGTAGTACTAGTACCGGAATGGCAAAAAGGAGAATATGAGACGAGACGAGACGAGAGGAGAGAGTTGTGCAACTACCTGTCATGCTAGCCTGAGCATTGCCGTTCTGCCCCTTGAAGAGAATGGCGTACAAGTCCTGCTCTTTGCCGTTTACCTTGAAAACAAAACAAAAAAGGGAAAGGTCCAAATTAGATGGCAACATCACAATATGAATCCTTCACCCGTAAGAAAACATCACAGCATGAATCCCCCAAATTAATAAGGCTTATTACAACGGGATACTCTAAGATAATCGGTATCCACTTGGAGAGACGGGCGTATCTAGATCAAAAGTCTACCAAAATTCTCGCATATTCACTCCAACAGACGGGGCGTCATACGAAAACTAAAATCATAGCGCGAACGAGGAAGGATCAATAACAAGACAAATCCGATCTAGCAATCAAGGGCCTGCCCGTCTGCCCCGCCGCAATCACGCGAGAGATCACGTCGGGCGGCAGCACGGACGCCGGCCACCGAACCACATAGTGACATAGACATAACACCGAACAGGGAGAAGGCGTGAGGAAAGAGACGGGTACCCCGTGCGGCGCCGGGTGGAACAGGCTGCTGAGCGGCGAGTCGGCGATGGCGGCGTCGGCGGCGGCAGCGCGGGGAGGCGACTTCTTAGTCGCCGCGCGCGGCTGGGGCTGCGCCTGGGGCGAGGACCTCTTGGGCTCCATTTCGGGGGACGGACGGACGGACGGAGAGGAGGAGCTGCCGCTGAGGATTAGGGCACGTGAACGGGGCGGTTGTGTCGTAGGCGGCGGCGGGAGGAGGGAGGAGGAGACGGGGAGTCTAGGCAAGCGCTACTGCTCAACTACTCGACTCGTGGCGGTCTGCTCCGGCCTCCATGCGTGCCCCGCATTTAAAGGACCCGGGCCGGGGGGGTGTGGGCCGTCATTACGTGGATCTCGAGGGGCCTACGCGCGAAACTGTGGCGGATAGATGCCCGCCCCTCGGTAGTGAACGCGTCGCGACGCCGTTCAGGTTCAGCAGTTGCCGTCGGCCGGGCCGCGGTGGCGAACGTGGGTAGGTGTGCCGCCAGTCGGAGGGAGGAGACGACGGGCGGCGGCGAAAAGGACGTGACGCTGATACACGACGGAAGAGACCCATCGCCGGACGTCTCCGTTCGTTGTACTGCACCGGGTCGAGCTCGACAGAGGGGGGAGGCTTTACGGCGCTGAGTGTGCTGACGGGAAGCTGGACTGACGGAACGTATGTCCATGACACGTGGGCCCGTGGGACGGAATTCCGTCGAAACTAACGTGGGTTGGGGTTCTGTGCAAAGACCAAAAGGGCGTTCGTTTTTTTTTCTTTTTTTTTTCGGGGAGAAAATGGAATCCTCTGAATGGAGAAGATCTAAAATTAAATGTAGAATATCCACTTGATAGAGGATTCGTAAATCATTAAATATGGGTGATCCAAAATTAATGCCATGTCATATTCAGTGGATCTCCATGTAGCTGGATTTGCACAAAAGGTAGGTTGGTTGCACCGAACGAACAAACGAATATTTTGAGGGAGATTTGGGTGTTTATATATATATATATACAAAATAAAGTGGAAAGGGGCTCTATAGGATTAATAAACCTTCAAATTTCTATGATCTTTCGTCCAAAGGAGGGTTGAAGTGTGATTCTTTTTTATGGTGTTACATAGAACTTGTAACAAAATATAAGCCTTTGCTTTGTAAGAACCTATCCTATATAAATTGAGTGCTAAAGGCGCAAACACAAAAGGGACATATAAACTCTAAAATGTAAATAACGTCAGGGACTACTGGTGTAATAAGTCACTCAACAAAGACTCAACCTCAATAAAGATTGTATCACTTGCAAAGATAATGCTTCTTGGGCTCAATGTGGAACGGAGTATCTGACTTCTTGCTTCAAACTGGGACTACTAAATAATATATCTTTTTTCAAAAAAAAAATAACTAAAGAATATATCCAGTGAAGCGGCTGTATAAACGGTAAGAGCAAGAAGGAGACGACATGTCATCGTGATGGTGCGGCGTGACCTACAAAGCAATGCTAGACACAAACAGGTGATGCGACTAGTGGTGGCGTAGAACTTCCACGAATGAGGATGAGAACATGTAGGAGATAATGCAACACATAAGGACTATACGTCGTAGCTTGAGACTAAGGGTGTGTTTGGATGGTGACCAACATACATCCTACCAACGTTTTTGTCGTGACTAAAATTTTGGTCTATGTTTGAGTGGCTACCAATTTTTCAATTTGCCAATGCTTGTATGTCACTCTAGTCTTTTTTTTTCCAATGTTGACCAATTCACGGGAAGCAAAAGCTCCACCAAACTTTGGCTAGCCAACTATTTGGTAGCGCAAAACTAGGCTAAACCAAACATACCCTAATCCTTGGAGATCGCCTCCCTACTTTCGATACACGTGGAGAAACGAAAGAATGACGTGATCCAAAGAAATGTCTAATTGTGTCCCCCATCAAGGACAATTATGTAGAAAACAAGAACTATGACTGCCAAATTTGGTAAACTATTTTTTATTAAACTTTAAAATCATGTTTGCAAGTACCTTTCTGAGTATACGTGTATTATAGGCAACCTCTCATATATATGAAGGGAAATGCAACATTTCTAGTGCAAATATGGAATATTATGAAACAGGTTATTTACCACATTTTGTAAAACATTGGATGTTGAGTGAGTTTCGTTTATACAATTGAGAAGAACATTGTCCCTTTTTTGGAGAAAATTTATGAGAACAATCACGAATGCACACGAATCATGTATGCCGCTTGCAACATCTGGCTGCTTATGTACTATAGAAACACAATAGATTTCAACTTGAATAGCAACTATAATTTTTCTAGTGTGAGTAGCAATTATACATGCATACTCTATTGTGTGATATGCAACAGTCAAATGTTTGGAAAAAATATGGCAATACATGTTATATCAATAATTAAATTTTAAAACATGTACATGCTGCGAGTATGCTTTTTTTTAAAAATTAATAGAGGAATAACAACCGGACCAAGATAGAGACAAAAATTGTAGATCAGTGATAACAAACACCTAACAACTGGACCCAGAGAGAGAGAGAGAGACAAAAATTGTGAAGTGGTTTATCAAACTTGCAACTAGGACCCCAAACAGAGGAAAAGGAATAGAATCGGGACCAGATCTGTCCCCTGACAGAACTAATCTCTCTGGTGCCGAAGATGAAACCACTTGGCTCGAAGAAACTTCCATAACACCATGCCATGTATTCCTTCCTAGAGCAGCACCGCCACCCCTTTGTCATCATCACAAAGAGTAATAAATCGGGCCGCCTTTTGGCCACATAGCACGATGGATTATCGAAGGAGGCGACCATTATCCTCTATGGGCACCATAGCTCCTCCAAAACCACTGTCAATTATGCGCTTGAATCCTATCTGCAACATCCATCACCCTGTATCTCCTTCACTGACTCTACATCACCACAATGGAATCGTTCATCGAGCAAGAGATGGAGGTCCTCTGGCAGATCAGGTATGGAAGCAATCTTTCAGAAAGCTCATATCCAACGAGACATCGAACCTGAGCCCCACCGAGATCTTCCACCAACTCTACCCCCGTTAAATCGGCATAGTGGCTCAGCCTGGAGCGACGACACACTTATTAGAAGAGGCGACACCCGGTCCATGGTCCACCATACCCTCCGCCATGGAGGTGGGCAGGAACACCACACGTATGGACACCGCTTTGTTTTGTGCTAGTAGCGGTGGATAACACTTGAACGTTATGGTGCTAGTCACCAAGGAGAAAACTCAAGGCATGCACCTCAACCCTACACTACCATGCACATGAGGAATTGATGTCTACTACACAACTTATTCTTGTAGACTCGTGTTGGGCCTCCAAGCGCAGAGTTCTGTAGGATAATAGCAAATTTCTCTCAAGTGGATGACCCACGGTTTATCAATCCGTAGGTGGCATGGGATGAAGATGGTCTCTCTCAAACAACCCTGCAACCAAATAATAAAAAGTCTCTTGTGTCACCAACACACCAAATACAATGGTAATTTGTATAGTTGCACTAGTTCGGCGAAGAGATGGTGATACAAGCATAGTAATGATAGTAGATATTGGTTTTTGTAATAAGAACAATAAAAACAGCAAGGTAGCAATTGATAAAACGGAGCACAAACGGTATTGTAATGCTTGAAAATGAGGCCTAGGGTCCGTACTTTCGCTAGTGCAATGATACGCCCATTTTGCATCATGTTTACCTATGGTTATTTATATTGTTTTACTGCATAATAATACTTTTTGGAGTAATTCTAATGCCTTTTCTCTCATAATATGGAAGGTTCACACAAAGAGGGAGGATTCCGGCAGCTGAAAATCCAGACCTGAAAAAGCTACGTGAGGCTACCTATTCTGCACAACTCCAAATGAGCTAAAACTTCACGAGAAATTTTTATGGAATAAATGAGAATTATTGGAGCAAATAAGTACCAGAGGGGGCCCACCAGGTGGGCACAACCCACCTAGGTGCGCCAGGGAGCCCACGCGCGCCCTGGTGGGTTGTGCTCCCCTCGGCCCACCTCCGGTGCCCCTCTTCTGGTACTAAGTCATTTTGACCTAGAAAAAAATAAGGAGAGGACTTTCGGGACGAAGCGCCGCCGTCTCGAGGCGGAACTTGGGCGGGAGGACTTTTGCCCTCCGGCGGAGCGATTCCACTGGGGGAACTTCCCTCCCGGAGTGGGAAATCATCTCATCATCATCACCAACAACTTTCCCATCTTGGGGAGGGCGATCTCCATCAACATCTTCAACAACACCATCTCCTCTCAAACCCTAGTTCATCTCTTGTGTTCAACCTTTGTACCGGAACTATAGATTGGTGCTTGTGGGTGACTAGTATAGTGTTGATTACATCTTGTAGTTGATTACTATATGGTTTATTTGGTGGAAGATTATATGTTCAGATCCATTGTGATATTTAATACCCCTCTGATCTTGAGCATAATTATCATTTGTGAGTAGTTACTTTTGTTCTTGAGGTCACGGGAGAAATCATGTTGCAAGTAATCATGTGAACTTGATATGTGTTCGATATTTTGATGATATGTATGTTGTGATTCCCTTAGTGGTGTCATGTGAATGTCAACTACATGAAACTTCACCATATTTGGGACTAAAGGAATGCATTGTGGAGTCGTTATTAGATGATGGGTTGCGAGAGTGACAGAAGCTTAAACCCTAGTTTATGCGCTACCCGTAAGGGACGGATTGGATCCAAAAGTTTAATGCTATGGTTAGAATTTATTGTTAATACTTTTCTCATAGTTGAGGATGCTTGCGAGGGGGTTAATCATAAGTAGGAGGTTTTTTCAAGTAAGAACAACACCTAAGCACCGATCCATCCACATACCAAATTATCAAAGTATTTTTATGCGAACACGAATCGAACCAACATGACGAAAGTGACTAGATGAAATTCCCGTGTACCCTCAAGAACACTTTGCTTATCATAAGAGACCGTTTTGGCCTGTCCTTTGCCTCAAAGGATTGGGCTATCTTGCTGCACTTTTGTTACCACTCCTGTTACTTGCTCGTTACAACTTATCTTGCTATCAAACTGCTCTGTTACTTACAATTTCAGCACTTGCACACATTACCTTCCTGAAAACCACTTGTCATCCTTCTGCTCCTCGTTTGGTTTGACACTCTTACTTATCAAAAAGGATACAATTGATCCCATATACTTGTGGGTCATCAAGTCTATTTTCTGGCACCGTTGCCGGGGAGTGAAGCGCTCTTGGTAAGTGGAAATTGGTAAGGAAAAATTATTACTACGTGCTGAAATTTATTGTCACTTGTTACTATGGAAAACAATCCTTTGAGGGGTTTGTTCGGTGTATCTTCACCTCGACCAGAACCACAATTAGTTACCCCTCAACCTACTGAACCTACTGAAAATATTGAATATGAAATTTCTTCGAGTATGGTCGAACAACTGCTAGCTAATCCTTATGTAGGAGATGGAACCAAACATCCTGATAAGCACTTGATATATATCGATGAAATTTGTGAATTGTTTAAGCTTGCAGGTTTACCCGGAGATGAAGCTAAGAAGAAGGTTTTTCCTTTATCTTTGAAGGGAAATGCATTGACATGGCGTACTCTATGCGATGATATTGGATCTTGGAACTGGAATCGGTCGAAATTGGAATTCCATCAAAAAGATTCCCCTATGCATCTAGTTCATCGTGATAGGAATTATATATACAATTTTTGCCCTCATGAAGGAGAAAGTATTGCTCTAGCTTGGGGGAGGCTTAAGTTAATGTTATATTCATGCCCCAATCATGAGCTCTCAAGAGAAATTATTATTCAGAATTTTTATGCTCGGCTTTCTCGTAATGATCAACCCATGCTCAATACTTCTTATGCTGGTTCTTTTATGAAGAAGACTATTGAATTCCGGTCGGATCTTTTAGAAATAATTAAACGCAACTCTGAAGATTGGAAACTCGACAAAGGTAAAGAGTCTGGTATTGAGCTTAAGTTTGATTGTGTTAAATCTTTTATGAATACCGATGCTTTTCAAAAGTTTAGCACTAAATATGGACTTCACTATGAGATAGTAGCTTCCTTTTGTGAATCTTTTTCCACTCATGTTGATCTTCCTAAAGAGAAGTGGTTCAAATATCACCCACCAATTAAAGAAAAAAATTAAAGAACTGATAAAATCTAAAGATGAAACTATCATTTATAATGTTGATCCAGTTGTTCTCACTGCTTATATTGAAAAACCACCTTTCCGTGTTAGGATGAAGGAACATGCTAAGGTTTCAACTGTGGTCAACAGAACTTATATTAGAACACCTAAACCAGCTGAACAAATCAAAGTAGAACCTAATGTTGCTATGGCTAAAGACCTCTTGGTCGATAATATTTGATGTGCATGTTATTTACTTCTGTGATGAAGCTGCTAGAATTGCCAAACCCGATGAAAAAGATAAACATACACCTGTTGTTGGCATGCCTGTTGTCTCAGTTAAGATAGGAGATCACTGTTATCATGGTTTATGTGACATAGGTGCTAGCATGAGTATTATTCCTTTTTCTTTATATCAAGAAATTATGAATGATATAGCACCCGTTGAAATAGAAAACATAGATGTTACTGTTAAGCTTGCCAATAGAGATACTATGTCACCAATTGGGATTGTTAGAGATGTTGAAGTCTTGTGTGGGAAAATAAAATACCCTACTGATTTTCTCGTTATTGGTCCCAACAACATGATTTTTGTCCCATTATCTTTGGTAGACCTTTCTTGAACACCGTTAATGCTAAAATAGATTATGAGAAACAAAATGTCGGTGTTAGTTTTGGTGATGAATCTCATGAGTTTATTTTTTCTAAGTTTAGTAGAAAACCTCATAAGAAAGATTTACCTAGTAAGGATGAAATTGTTGGTCTTGCTTCAATTGATGTACCTCCTACTGATCCTTTAGAACAATATTTGCTAGACCATGAAAATGATTTGCATATGCATGAAAGAAATGAAATAGATAGAATCTTATTTGAACAACAACCTATACTTAAACACAATCTGCCTATTGAAACTCTAGGAGGTCCTCCTCCACCTAAAGGTGGTCCTGTGTTTGAATTAAAACAATTGCCAGACACTTTGAAATATGTTTATCTTGATGAGAAAAAGATATATCTTGTTATTATTAGTGCTAACCTTTCAGAACATGAAGAAGAAAGATTCTTGAAAGTTCTAAGGAAGCACTGAGCTGCTATTGGATACACTCTTGATGATTTTAAGGGCATCAGTCCCACTTTATGCTAGCACAAGATTAATATGAAACTTGACGCTAAACCCGTTGTTGCTCACCAACGTCGGTTTAATCCGAAGATGAAAGAAGTGGTAAGAACAGAAATATTGAAACTTCTGGAAGCAGGTATAATCTATCCTATAGCCGATAGTAGATGGGTAAGTCTTGTTCATTGTGTCCCTAAGAAGGGAGGTATTACTGTTGTTCCTAATGATAAGAATGAACTTATTCCACAAAGAATTGTCACAGGCTATAGAATGGTAATTGATTTTAGAAAAATTAAACAAAGCAACTAGAAAAGATCATTACCCTTTACCTTTTATTGATCAAATGCTAGAAAGATTATCTAAGCACACGCATTTTTGCTTCTTTGATGGATATTCTAATTTTTCACTAATACCTGTTTCTCAACCTGATAAGAAAAGACCACTTTTACTAGACCTTTTGGAACTTATGCTTATAGACATATGCCTTTTGGTTTATGCAATGCACTAGCTACCTTTCAAAGATGTATGACTGCTATATTGTCTGATTTTTGTGAAAAGATTGTTGAGGTTTTCATGGATGATTTTTCTGTTTATGGGAAGTCTTTTGATGATTGTTTAAGCAATCTTGATCGAGTTTTGCAGAGATGTGAGCAAACAAATCTTGTCTTGAATTTATTGGCCATAAATTTTTTGGTTAATGAAGGTATTGTTTTTCGCCATAAATTTTTTGAAAGAGGTATTGAGGTGGACAAAGCCAAGGTTGATGCAATTGAGAAAATGACATGTCTTAAAGATATCAAAGGTATTCATAGCTTCCTTGCTCATGCTGGTTTCTATAGGAGATATCAAAATCTTTCCTAAAATTTCTAGGCCTATTACAAATCTTTTGCAAAAGGATATCCCTTTCGTTTTTGATGATGATTGTTTGGAAGCCTTCGAAACACTAAAGAAAGCCTTAATTTTTACACCTATTGTTCAACCACCTGATTGGAACTTGCCTTTTGAAATTATGTGTGATGCTAGTGATTATGCTGTTGGTGCTGGACAAAGAGTTGATAAGAAATTTAATGTTATCCACTATGCTAGCAAAACTCTAGACAGTGCCCAATGAAATTATGCTACTACTGAAAATGATTTTTTTAGCAGTTGTGTTTGCTTGTGATAAATTTAGACCATATATTGTAGATTCAAAAGTGATTGTTCACACCGATCATGCTGCTATAAATATCTTATGGAAAAGAAAGATGCTAAACCTAGACTCATTCGGTGGGTTCTCTTGCTACAAGAATTTGATTTGCATATCACTGATAGAAAAGGAATGGAGAACCCTGTGGCTGATAACTTGTCTAGGCTTGAAAATATTCTTGATGACCCACAACCTATTAATGATAGTTTCCCTGATGAACAGTTAGCTGCAACAAATGTTTCTCATAACACTCCTTGGTATGCTGACTATGCTAATTATATTGTTGCTAAATACATACCACCTAGCTTTACTTATCAACAAAAAAAAGAAATTCTTCTATGATTTAAGACATTACTTTTGGGATGCCCACATCTTTATAAAGAAGGAGTAGATGGTATTATTAGACGTTGTGTACCTGAGCATGATCAGAAACAAATCCTAGGAAAATGTCACTCCGAATCTTATGGAGGACATCAAGCGGGAGACAGAACTGCTCACAAGGTATTGCAATCTAGTTTTTATTGGTCGTAAGTTCGTCTTATCATGTGATGAATGTCAAAGAATAGGTAACATCGGTAAGCGTCAAGAAATAACTATGCATTATTCACTTGCTGTTGAACCATTTGGTGTTTGAGGATTTGATTTATGGGACCTTTTCCTTCCTCTAATGGGTATACTCATATTTTAGTTGCTGTTGATTATGTCACTAAGTGGGTAGAAGCTATTCCAAATGTATGAGTTATAGCAAATGAGTCCAAAAGAGGAAGGAAAACATAAGTATGATATTCCAATCTCTGACAATGTAATGACTAAACCTCTTTCTATATGAAACTTGTTGTCTTCATGTCTAGATAAAGTTCGTACAGGACTCCAAATAGTTATACTTCATATACTCGAAACATGGTAAATCATAAAGCCCAATGCAACATGTGCCACCTCAATAATAATTAATGTGCCTTGAGATACATGTCACGTTTAAGTTCAAACTCAGAAAAATAACTTACTCTTCGTCGTCACCCGCAACACGGTATATGAACATGTGCAAGTGAAGTTGCTTCGCAACCCCTCTAATGCTTGTTGGCCCCATCTGATGTGTCGACATCGACCTCAACATGGTCCTCACGGGTTTTCCTGTCAAGTGGGCCACCATCCCCATGAGATATCATGGGCTACCTCTGTATATGCACCGTATGGGGATGATCAATTTGCAGCCTCTCGTCAACAGGGCGGTGGGTAAGCTCATCCTATGGAATGGAGGCATCGTCAGAGAGGCTGGAAGGGATGCCCTTGTTGAAGCGGTCCTCATTGCGTAGTCGACCTACCACATGACGTCCTTAGTCCTCATAGATGGGACGCTTGGGGCGGTGAGAAGCTTGAGCATGCCTTTCTCTAGGCGGGCGCCGACAAGGTTTCGACTGTCAATGCAAGGTGAGCTGGAAGCTGGTCTGTAGGCTGAAAAAGTTTGGAGGCTTGGGGATTTGGGACTTGTGCAAGTGTGCTAGAGCGCTCCGGTTGTGTTGGCCATGGTACAAACTGGAGGAGTCGGATTTGTACTGCGTTGGGTTGCGGACACCTTGTAGCAAGGTGGACATGGACCTCTTCTACATCGCAACTACCATTATGGTGGGTGATGCCCGGAACGCGAAGTTTTGGCACCCGTCATAGCTTTTTGGGACCAGGCTAAAGGATATTGCGCCCCTGATCTTTGATATCCCCACTGTCAGTAGCCTCTCCATGTGGGATCGATGCAAATTAGGGGAGCAATCGAACAAAAATACAAAGATGGCCATGGTTCCACTTCCCCGCACTGCTGAATAGCAAATTCAAAAGGCAATAAATACTCGAATTTTTAAAAAATAATATAAATTTTGGGTGTCAAACTTGGTCCAGCAATCCAATGTTTTAGATCACTTGGGTTGTAGCTGACCCCGAGCCATCTAGAAGGTCAATCTCGATGCATGTATGTCAGCAGGGAATTCTCATCATTTTCAAGCATTTTTACATCATCACTCAGCACGGAGAGGCGCAAAAAGGATGTCTGTTTGGGTGCGGGAACTAGCAGATAGGCAGATTCTCGCGCCCATGTGCACACAAGCACTTTGACTTTGCAATTCGATGAGGATCCACGGAGCACGGCATATACCAAAGCCCTTGGCCCCGGCGCCCTTTGACCTCACCGCCTACGAGGACGATACCATTCCCTGCTCCGGCGACGTGGACAGATTCCCGCCCTTATCGTCGCCTCTCTTCTCCAACCCACGGCCCCCAGCTAGCCACTGCCAGTGCCATGCCGGTCGAATATCCATCTTTCCGCGATTCCAGCAGCTTTGGGGCTCAACAAGTGTCACTGGAGTTGTTGTTCGGGTTAACCAAGGACGAAGGATCTAGTTCTTCGGAAAGAAGAGACGTGACGTCCTGGGAAAAGAAGAGATGGGACGAGCCGACGAAGGATCCTGGCAACTTGCCTTTCCAGTTCATCACAAGAGTTGGAGTTTGCGAGGACACAAACACAAGCCGCATGCATACGTGCGCGCGGCGTGCGTCTACGCAGGGCGGCATGGCGCATCATCCATGGCCTCATCGGCGTTTATCCGGAGGCTGACTGGGGTGTGACTGTGCACGCGTGGTCCGCGTGGTGTGGAGACCGGCCTATCTACGAGCCTGCCTACTACGTACATACACGGCGCCGCGGCGCGGATGGACTGAATTGGCTCCCCTTTGGGCTGGTCCAAGACAGGAGTCCCGAGAAGTTGGCTCTGGACTCTTGTTGCTTCGGCGCAGGCTACGACGCCGAGGACGTAGCATCGGCTCTGTCCAACCACCTGTCGTGCGCTCGGACGCATGCCGATCAGATCAGCTTGCGAGTAGACTCCACCCCAAGTGACAAAAGCTCCCACGAGAGGAGAGACGCACACTGCGACAGCAAGTCTTTGCGTCATCCGAGGCGTCAGGTGAGCACGACACGTCGAGGCCGCCCAAGCACCAGCCGAGACTGGAGACTGGATCACGGCTTACGGGGTTATCTGAAGATGCCGCTTTTGAAGAACATCGGTCGGTGAATTCTTCGGAGCATGATGCACGCGCGCACTCAACCCGAGGCTCATCCTTATCTCGCTCGCTCACTCACTCACTGGCCGAGATTCTGCACCGCGCGGGTGGGCATCAGCCTGTCCAGGTCAAAGCCCGTCGAAACCACGCACGGCCAGAGACGCAGTGCGGCAATGGCGCGGGGTGGGTCACCAGGGATCGACGTGAAACCGGCAGCCTCCGCGCGCCTACCTACACCACACGCGCGACGTGATTCCACGTTCCCGGTCGCAATCTTTTTCCGTTCGCATATGCACCGTCGCGCCGAGCTTCGCGCTTTAGCGGCCAATAATTCCGGCCTCGCATCTTTCAGGCGGTGAAGTATCACGGCGGGCGGTGGCGGACAGGTGAGGTCCACGCCGACGTGTCAAGGATGCGGCGGGGTACGTAGGGCCGCCGCCCCCGCGCTTTCTATCCTGTTCTTCTATCCTGTTCGCCACGGACGGCGACGGCACGGCCGGTGACGGATGCCGCCGGTGATTTGTGCGGGCGGGCGGGACCGGAGCCCGTCCCTCTCCGGGGCCGCACAGGGGAAAAGGGCGGGATATCAGATTAGTATAACTCCGGAAAAGCGCGAATCGCACGGGGAGGGGATCGGCAAAGAGCGAGCGGGAGAATTATTTGCGGATCGGGAAGCGACGTCGCGTCCATGCCATGGTCGACACGACAAGCTGCTGAGCTCGGATAGGAAGAGATAAGAAAAGAATTCAGCGCCAAGCTTGTTGGAGAGATTGCACGAGACGTCTGATCTTGCCCCGAACAGGCGGCGGGGGGAATGATCTCGTGGAAAGGGGCCAGTGCCTCTCGGCCGCATTGATGCTGCCTGCTCAAATCGGGTTAGACGGAATGGGTTCTTAGGTGATCTCGTCGCAGTGGGTCATATGATATATATTCATTTTAAAAAAATCCGATCAATTCATCAAACATCGTGGCAGTATAAAGAACGCAAGAAGTAATAAGAATAACATCCATGTCTGTAGATCACCTAACAACGATTACAAGCACTGGAGCAAACTGAAGGCGCGTCACTGTCATCGCCCCTTCCTCGTTGAAGCCGGACAAATCTTATTGTAGTAAACAGTTAAAAAATCGTCTTGCTAAGACCCCCAAGGACCAGCGCACCAGGACATCAACAACCGCCGATGAAGAGCAACGTAGATTGAAAGGACCTAAGCTGTAGACACATGAACAAAGACCGAATCACACGGATCCGAATCTCGTGAGATCTATTGGAAACACACCTCCATATGCCCTCCGAGGATGCAAGACGCACCACGGGACGGAGACTAGATGGCGAGAACTTTATTCCATCTTTAGGGAGTCATCGCCGCCTCGTCTTCCTGAGCAGGACACAAACCCTAAACAAACTAAAAGGACACCTAAAATCAAGCATGAGCCCTCTCGCCGGCAAGGGCCGGAATCCCCCGCGCCTCCATGACCCTAAGAACGCAGGAGACGAGGCAGATCGGCAAAGATGCTGATGGGAGACGACGAAACCCTAAACGCATGAGGCATTTCTTTCTTTGTGAGGAAGAAAGAAAACTCTCACGAGGTCATTTGATATATTGGCATATCCTTATTTTAAACTATCAATTAGGATCATGATCTAGAGTCATTTATGTCTTTGCACAAGGAAAGAAGGATACAACAACCACAGTTCGAAGTGACGAAAATCAGGATAACCTTCGTGAGAGAAGAATAGTATAAAAAGAAAGAGAAAAATGGAAAGTGGGAAAGACTGAAAATAGCTTGAAACCAAGCAAATGGAGCTCCCCTCAAGATTGTGATGATCTGATCCATCACCTTGTCTCTATCAAGCTGTGTTTCCGTTATTTTTATGAGATTATTCCAATTACTAGTTCTTGGGCCCAAAATCCTTGATTTTATCCAAGATTGGGAGATTCTTCTATATGAAAGCATCTAGTGCTATCTAGAGAAAACTTGTTGTACCCCACATTTGATTATAGTGAAAGTATACCAAGTGAAGTGCATCCTAGATCCTCAAAGCAGAGGTGTCATGTAGGTCCTCAAAGTATAGAAATTTGCATATAGATCCTCAAAGTGCAATATGTGTGTCATCCAGATTCTCAAACTATTTTAGAAGTGTCACATAGGTCCTTAAACTATTTCAGAGGTATCACGTAAGTACACACTTATTGTACTTCAAAGGACCTTCAAGGACCTGGATGGCACTTTTTATAGTTCGAGGACATACATGGCGACACCTCTAAAGTAGCGCGAGAACCTAGGATGCACTTCACTCAAGAAGATTTGGCTGACTTCATCTCGTGGTTTTTACTTCAACTTGGGGTTTTCCATTTTCCACATAAAAATAATGATGTTCATCTATGTTAATTTTGTACAACTGTTTTGTGTATTTTAGCTTGGCACCACACACCTCTAAGATGGATGTCATAAGTGCAACACCGCACTGGTGTAATTGAAGATAAGTATTAAGCTTTGTCATAAGTTTCGTCTCGCAAAACTTACTCCATATATGAAGTTGCATATGTTTCTTTCGGTAGAAACTGAAGATAGGTAACTCTATTAAGAGTCGACTAATAATGCTGTAGTGCTGAATAAATTTCCGGTAGTAGTCGTTTAATCCAAGAAAACACCTTAGCTCCTTCAGATTGGTGGGCTTTGGCCAAGCTTTGATTACTTTAATTTTCACGAGGTCTGTGGACACACCTTGATCAGTGATGACATGCCCGAGATACTCCAGCTTGGACTCGGCGAAGACACACTTGGAAAAATTTACCACCAACTAGTTGTCCAACAGGATGGAAGAAATGGTTCTCAGCCATTGGACATGCTCGGTAAGAGATGAGATGTAGACAAGGATATCATCCATAAAAACCAGCACTCCTTTGCGCTACATATTTGTCAAGGCATGATTCATCTCGCCTTGGAAGGTAGCTGTAGCTTTAGACAAATCAAACAACATGACCAAAAATTCATACAGTGCCTGGTGCATCCGAGAGTTCCTTTAAACTCATATCCTTCAACTAGTTGGATTTGATGATATCCAGAAAGCAAGCCCAACTTGGTGAACCATTGAGCTCCAGACAGTTCGTCAAATAGTCCATCCACAATGGGCAACAAGTGTTTATTTTTAAGTGTAATGGTGTTGAGGAGCTTGTAGTAGACGCAAGACCCATCTTTTTCATGCACTAGGAGCACTGGAGAGGCAAACGAGCTCGAGCTCAACCGAATTTTACCATTTTCAGCATGTCTTGAATCTACCGCTGAATTTTCTCTTTCTATTGTGATGTGTAGCGGCAGGGACATGTGATAACCCAAAAGTATATGGGATCGCAACAGTTTTTGAGGGTAGAATATTCAACCCAAATTTGTAGATTTGACACAAGGGGAGCCAAAGAATATTTGCAAGTATTAGCAGCTGAGTTGTCAATTCAATCACACCCGGAGATTAATTATCTGCATCAAAGCAATCAGTAGCAAAGTAATATGATAGTTTTGATAATAGTAGCAGCAGCAATAGTAACGGTAACAGTGATAACAGTGATTTTGTAGCAGTAATGATAGTAGTAGCAACAGTAGTAAATTAGCAAGAACAATATAAGGTAAATTCGTAGGCATTGGATCGGTGATTCGTTAGATGATATTCACCATGAGACAGTCATAACCTAGGGCGATACGGCACTAGCTCTAGTTCATAAATATAATGTAGGCATGTATTCCGTAAATAGTCATACATGCTTATGGAAAGAACTCGCATGACATCTTTTGTCCTACCCTCCCGTGGCAGCGGGGTCCTATTGGAAACTAAGGGATATTAAGGCCTCCTTTTAATAGAGTACCAGAACAAAACATTAACACACAATGAATACATGAACTCCTCAAACTACGGTCATCACCAGGAGTGGTCCCGACTATTGTCACTCCGGGGTTGCCAAATCATAACACGTAGTAGGTGACTATAACTTGCAAGATCGGATCTAGAACATGGATATAATGGTGATAACATAAACGGTTTAGATCTGAAATCATGGCACCCATGCCCAAAGTGACAAGCATTAAGCATGGCAAAGTCATAGCAACATCAATCTCAGAACATAGTGGATACTTGGGATCAGGCCCTAATAAAACTAACTCGATTACATGATGAATCTCATCCAACTCCTCACCGGCCAGCGAGCCTACTAAGGAATTACTCACTCCCGGTGGGGAGCATCATGGAATTGGTGATGGAGAAGGGTTGGTGATGACGAAGATCGAAGATCCCCCTCTCCGGAGCCCCGAACGGACTCCAAATCTGGTCTCCCGATGAAGAACAGGAGACGGCAGCGGCTCCGTGTCGTGAAACACGATAATTGTTTCTTCCTGATTTTTTTCTAGAAATATGTGATTTTATAGCATCGGTTTCAAGGTCTGCGGGGCCACCAGGTGTGGACAACCCACCTGGGCGCACCTGGAGGGGCTGGCGTGCCCTGGTGGGCTGTGCCCACCCAGGTGCCCCCCTCCGGTGGTTCTTGGCTCCAGATATTTTCTTTTATTGTATAAAAAATCCTCACAAACTTTCGTTCCATTCCGAAAACTTTTATTTCTGCACAAAAACAACACCATGGTAGTTCTGCTCAAAACAACGTTAGTCCAGGTTAGTTTCATTCAAATCATACAAATTAGAGTCCAAAACAAGAGGAAAAGCATTAGGAAAAGTAGATACGACAGAGACGTATCAACTCCCCCAAGCTTAAACATTTGCTAGTCCTCAAGCAATTCAGTTGATAGACTGAAAGTGAAAAAGAAAAACTTTTACGAACTCTTTTGCTCTAGTTTCCATAAATAAGCTTAAACAACACCCACGTTTTCAGCAAAGATTGTAACCATGTCGACAGTAACTCTTAAAAATTATATTAACTCATATCAATGACATAATCAACTAGCGAGCAATAATAAGACATCTCAACAGCAACACATTGTCTAACAACAGTGATATAATATGACAATAGTGGTACCTCGCTAGCCCTTTGTGAGACCGCAAAACATAAATGCAGAGCAGCCCCAAAGTTCAAGCAACGACTAAACATTGTAATTCATGGTAGAAAAGATCCAGTCATGATGCACCCAACATTAGCTACGCACAATGCATCAGCATGACAACAGTGCTCTCAGATTATGGCGATTATTTGAGAAGGTGATGACACAACATAAAAGTGTTGGAAATATGCCCTAGAGGCAATAATAAAATGGTTATTATTATGTTTCCTTGTTCATGATAATTGTCTACTGTTCATGCTATAATTGTATTGACCAGAAACCGTAATACATGTGTGAATACATAGACCACAACATGTCCCTAGTGAGCCTCTAGTTGACTAGCTCGTTGATCAACAGATGGTCATGGTTTCCTGACTATGGAGATTGGATGTCATTGATAACGGGATCACATCATTAGGAGAATGATGTGATGGACAAGACCCAATCCTAAGCATAGCACAAGATCATGTAGTTCGTTTGCTAAAGCTTTTCTAATGTCAACTATCATTTCCTTAGACCATGAGATTGTGTAACTCCCGGATACCATAGGAGTGCTTTGGGTATACCAAACATCACAACGTAACTGGGTGACTATAAAGGTGCACTACAGGTATCTCCGAAAGTGTTTGTTGGGTTGCACGAATCGAGACTAGGATTTGTCACTCCGTATGACGGAGAGGTATCTCTGGGCCCACTCGGTAATGCATCATCATAATGAGCTCAATATGACTAAGTAGTTAGTCACGTGATCATGCATTACGCAACGAGTAAAGTGACTTGCCGGTAACGAGATTGAACGAGGTATTGGGATACCGACGATCGAATCTCGGGCAAGTAACGTACCGATTGACAAAGGGAATTGTATACGGGATTGCTTGGATCCTTAACATCGTGGTTCATCCGATGAGATCATTGTGGAACATGTGGGAGCCAACATGGGTATCTAGACCCGGCTGTTGGTTTTTGGCCGGAGAGATGTCTCGGACAAGTCTGCATGATTCCTGAACCCGTAGGGTCTACACACTTAAGGTTCGATGACGCTAGGGTTATAGGGAATGTTTGTATGTGGTTACCGAATGTTGTTCGGAGTCCCGGATGAGATCCTGGACGTCACGAGGAGTTCCGGAATGGTCCGGAGGTGAAGATTTATATAGGGAAGTCATCATACGGTCACCGAAAGTATTCGGGGGTTTACCGGTATTGTACCCGGGACCACCGAAGGGGTTTCGGGGGTCCACCGGAAGGGTCCACCTGCCCCGGAGGGCCCTATGGGTTGTATGTGGAAGGGAACCAGCCCCTAAGTGGGCTGGGCGCCATCCCCCCTAGGGCCCATGCGCCTAGGGTTGGGGGGGAACCCTAAGGGGGGCGACCCCTTGGCTTGGGGTGCAAGCCCCCTCCCCTTGCCCCCCCTCTAGATCTCATCTAGAGGGGCCGGCCCCCTTCCCCCTTCACCCTATAAATAGGGGGGGGGGGGAGGGAGGGCAATGCCACCACATCCAAGGCCTAGCCCTCCCCCTCTCCAACACCTTGCCTCCTCCGTTTGAGCTTGGCGAAGCCCTGCCGAAGAACCGCTGCTCCACCACCACCATGCCGTCGTGCTGCTGCTAGAGTTGTCTTCCCCAACCTCTCCCTCCTCCTTGCTGGATCAAGGCGCGGGAGACGTCACCGGGCTGCACATGTGTTGAACGCGGAGGCGCCGTTGTTCGGCGCTAAGATCGGAATCGACAGCGATCTGAATCGCTACGTGTACGACTCCTCCAACCGTGTTCTTGCAACACTTTCGTTTCGCGATCTTCAAGGGTATGAAGATGCACTCCCCTCTCTCTTGTTGCTAGTCTCTCCATAGATTGATCTTGGTGATGCATAGAATTTTTTTAATTTCTGCAACGATCCCCAATAGTGGCATCATGAGCTAGGTCTATGCGTAGTTTCTATGCACGAGTAGAACACAAGTTGTTGTGGGCGTCGATTTTGTCAATTTACTTGCCGTTACTAGTCTTATCTTGATTCGGTGGCATCGTGGGATGAAGCAGCCCGGACCGACCTTACATGTACACTTACGTGAGACAGGTTCCACTGACTGACATGCACTAGTTGCATAAGGTGGCTAGCAGGTGTCTGTCCCTCCCACTTTAGTTGGATCAGATTCGATGAAAAGGGTCCTTATGAAGGGTAAATAGCAATTGGCATATCACGTTGTGGTTTTGGCGTGGGTAAGAAACGTTCTTGCTAGAAACCTATAGCAACCACGTAAAAACTTGCAACAACCATTAGAGGACGTCTAACTTGTTTTTGCAGCATATGTCATGTGATGTGATATGGCCAAAAGGATGTGATGAATGATATATGTGATGTATGAGATTGATCATGTTCTTGTAGTTTTCTTGTAGTAGGAATCACGACTTGCATGTCGATGAGTATGACAAGCGGCAGGAGCCATAGGAGTTGTCTTAATTTATTGTATGACATGCGTGTCATTGAATAACGCCATGTAATTACTTTACTTTATTGCCAAACCGTTAGCCATAGTAGTAGACGTAATAGTTGGCGAGACAACTTCATGAAGACACGATGATGGAGATCATGGTGTCATGTCGGTGACGATGATGATCATGGCACCCCGAAGGTGGAGATCAGAAGGAGCAAAATGATATTGGCCATATCATGTCACTATTTGATTGCATGAGATGTTTATCATGTTTTTGCATCTTATTTGCTTAGAACGACGGTAGCATAAATAAGATGATCCCTCATAAAATTTCAAGAAAATGTTCCCCTTAACTATGCACCGTTGCGAAGGTTCGTTGTTTCGAAGCACCACGTGATGATCGGGTGTGATAGATTCTAATGTTTGCATACAACGGGTGTAAGCTAGATTTACACATGCAAAACACTTAGGTTGACTTGACAAGCCTAGCATGTACAGACATGGCCTCAGAACACAAGAGACCGAAATGTTGAACATGATTCGTATAGTAGATACGATCAACATGAAGATGTTCACCGATGATGACTAGTCCGTCTCACGTGATGATCGGACACGGCCTAGTTGACTCGGATCATGTATCACTTAGATGACTAGAGGGATGTCTATCTGAGTGGGAGTTCATTAAATAATTTGATTAGATGAACTTAATTATCATGAACTTAGTCTAAAATCTTTGCAATATGTCTTGTAGATCAAATGGCCCATGCTAATGTTGCCCTCAACTTCAACGCGTTCCTAGAGAAAACCAAGTTGAAAGACGATGGTAGCAACTATACGGACTGGGTCCGGAACTTGAGGATTATCCTCATAGCTGCCAAGAAAGCATATTCCCTTGATGCACCGCTAGGTGAAGCACCTGTTTTCCCAGCAACTCAAGACGTTATGAATGCCTGGCAGTCACGTAGTGATGATTACTCCCTAGTTCAGTGCGGCATGCTTTACAGCTTAGAATCGGGGCTCCAAAAGCGTTTTGAGCAGCACAGAGCATATGAGATGTTCCAAGAGCTGAAAATGGTTTTCCAAGCTCATGCCCGAGTCGAGAGATATGAAGTATCCAACAAGTTCTACAATTGTAAGATGGAGGAGAATAGTTCTGTCAGCCAGCACATACTCAAAATGTCTGGGTTGCACAACCGCTTGTCTCAGCTGGGAGTTAATCTCCCAGATGACACGGTCATTGACAGAATCCTTCAGTCGCTTCCACCTAGCTACAAGAGCTTTGTGATGAACTTCAATATGCAGGGGATGGTGAAAACCATTCCTGAGGTATTTTCAATGCTGAAATCAGGGGAGGTGGAGATCAAAAAGGAACATCAAGTGTTGATGGTCAATAAAACCACTAGTTTCAAGAAAGGCAAGGGTAAGAAGAACTTCAAGAAGGACGACAAGGGAGTTGCCGCGCTCGGTACGCCAGTTGCCGGGAAGAAGCCAAAGCATGGACCCAAACCTGAGACTGAGTGCTTTTATTGCAAGGGAAACGGTCAGTGGAAGCGGAACTGCCTCAAGTACTTAGCGAACAAGAAGGCCGGCAACACCAAAGGTATATGTGATATACATGTTATTGATGTGTACCTTACCAGTACTCGTAGTATCTCCTGGGTATTTGATACTGGTGCGGTTGCTCATATTTGTAACTCAAAATAGGAGCTGCGGAATACACGAAGACTGGCGAAGGACGAGGTGACGATGCGCGTCGGGAATGGTTCCAAGGTCGATGTGATCGCCGTCGGCATGCTGCCTCTACATTTACCTATGGGATTAGTTTTAAACCTCAATAATTGTTATTTAGTGCCTGCTTTGAGCATGAACATTGTATCTGGATCTCGTTTAATGCGATATGGCTACTCATTTAAATCCAAGAATAATGGTTGTTCTATTTATATGAGAGATATGTTTTATGGTCATGCCCCATTGGTCAAAGATTTATTCTTAATGAATGTCGAACATGATGTTACACATATTCATAGTGTGAATACCAAAAGCTGTAAGGTTGATAATGATAGTCCCACATACTTGTGGCACTGCCGCCTTGGTCACATTGGTGTCAAACGCATGAAGAACCTCCATGCATATGGACTTTTGGAGTCTCTTGATTATGAGTCATTTGACACGTGCGAACCATGCCTCTTGGGCAAAAATGACCAAGACTCCGTTCTCCGGAACAATGGAGCGAGCAACCAACTTATTGGAAATCATACATACTGATGTGTGCGGTCCAATGAGCGTTGAGGCTCGCGGTGTGTATCATTATGTTCTCACCCTCACTGATGACTTAAGTAGATATGGGTATGTCTACTTGATGAAACACAAGTCTAAGACATTTGAAAAGTTCAAGGAATTTTAGAGTGAGGTAGAGAATCAATGTGACAGAAAAATAAAGTTCTTACGATTAGATCGTGGGGGAGAATATTTAAGTCACGAATTTGGTACGCACTTAAGGAAATGTGGAATTGTTTCATAACTCACGCCGCCTGGAACACCTCGGCGTAATGGTGTGCCAGAACATCGTAATCGCACTCTATTGGATATGGTGCAATCTATGATGTCTCTTACCGATTTGATGCTATCATTCTGGGGATATGCTTTAGAGACAGCCACATTCACTTTAAACAGGGAACCATCCAAATCCGTTGAGACGACACCATATGAATTATGGTTTGGGAAGAAACCTAAGATGTCGTTTCTAAAAGTTTGGGGATGCGATGCTTATGTCAAGAAACTTCAACCTGAAAAGCTCGAACCCAAGTCAGAAAAATGCGTCTTCATAGAATTCCCCAAGGAAACCATTGGGTATACCTTCTACCTCAGATCCGAAGGCAAGATCTTCATTGCCAAGAACGGGTCCTTTCTGGAGAAAGAGTTTCTCTTGAAAGAAGTGAGTGGGAGGAAAGTAGAACTTGATGAAGTACTGCCTCTTGAACCAAAAAGTAGCGCAGTTCAGGAAGATGATTCTGTGGTGCCTGCACCGACTAGAGAGGAAGTTAATGATGATAATCAAGGTACTTCAGATCAAGTTGCTACTGAACTTCGTTGGTCCACAAGGACACGTTCCACACCAGAATGGTATGGCAACCCTGTCCTAGAAATCATGTTGTTAGACAACAGTGAACCTTCGAACTATGAAGAAGTAATGGCAGGCCCAGATTCCAACAAATAGCTTGAAGCCATGCAATCCGAGATGGGATCCATGTATAAAAACAAAGTATGGACTTTGACAGACTTGCCCGATGATCGGCGAGCGATAGAAAATAAATGGATCTTTAAGAAGAAGACAGACGCGGATGGTAATGTTACCATCTATAAAGCTCGGCTTGTCGCTAAGGGTTACCGACAAGTTCAAGGGGTTGACTACGATGAGACCTTCTCACCCGTAGCGAATCTGAAGTCCGTCCGAATCATGTTAGCAATTGCCGCATTCTATGATTATGAGATATGGCAAATGGACGTCAAAACGACATTCCTTAACGGCTTCCTTAAGGAAGAATTGTATATGATGCAACCGGAAGGTTTTGTCGATCCTAAGAATACTAACAAGGTATGCCAGCTCCAGCGCTCCATCTATGGGCTGGTGCAAGCATCTCGGAGTTGGAACATTCGCTTTGATGAAATGATCAAAGCATTTGGGTTTATGCAGCCTTATGGAGAAGCCTGCGTTTACAAGAAAGTGAGTGGGAGGTCTGTAGCATTTCTCATATTATATGTGGATGACATACTATTGATGGGAAATGATATAGAACTTTTGGAAAGCATAAATGCCTACTTGAATAAGTGTTTTGCAATGAAGGACCTTGGAGAAGCTGCCTACATATTAGGCCTCAAGATCTATAGAGATAGACCGGGACGCCTCATAGGTCTTTCACAAAGCACATACCTTGATAAGATATTGAAGAAGTTCAATATGGATCAGTCCAAGAAGGGGTTCTTGCCTATATTGCAAGGTGTGAAATTGAGCTCGGCTCAAAGCCCGACCATGGCAGAAGATAGAGAAAAGATGAGTGTCATCCCCTATGCCTCAACCATAGGGTCTATTATGTACGCCATGTTGTGTACCAGACCTGATGTAAACCTTGCCGTAAGTTTGGTAGAGAGGTACCAAAGTAATCCCGACATGGAACACCGGACAATGGTCAAGAATATCCTGAAGTACCTAAAAAGGACTAAGGATATGTTTCTCGTTTATGGAGGTGAAGAAGAGCTCGTCGTAAAGGGTTACGTCGATGCTAGCTTTGACATAGATCTGGATGACTCTAAGTCACAAACCGGATACATGTATATTTTGAATGGTGGGGCAGTAAGCTGGTGCGGTTGCAAGCAAAGTGTTGTGGCAGGATTTACATGTGAAGCGGAGTACATGGCAGCCTCGGAGGCAGCGCATGAAGTAATCTAGATGAAGGAGTTCATTACCGACCTAGGAGTAATTCCCAATGCGTCGGGCCCGATGAATCTCTTCTGTGACAACACTGGAGCTATTGCCCTTGCCAAGGAGCCCAGGTTTCACAAGAAGACCAGACACATCAAGCATCGCTTCAACTCCATTCGTGAAAATGTTCAAGATGGAGACATAGATATTTGTAAAGTGCAAACAGATCTGAATGTCGCAGATCTGTTGACTAAACCTCTTCCGCAAGCAAAACATGATCAACATCAGAACTCTATGGGTGTTCGATTCATCACAATGTAAATAGATTATTGACTCTAGTGCAAGTGGGAGACTGTTGGAAAAATGCCCTAGAGGCAATAATAAAATGGTTATTATTATATTTCCTTGTTCATGATAATTGTCTACTGTTCATGCTATAATTGTATTGACCGGAAACCGTAATACATGTGTGAATACATAGACCACAACATGTCCCTAGTGAACCTCTAGTTGACTAGCTCGTTGATCAACAGATGGTCATGGTTTCCTTACTATGGACATTGGATGTCATTGATAACGGGATCACATCATTAGGAGAATGATGTGATGGACAGGACCCAATCCTAAGCATATCACAAGATCGTGTAGTTCGTTTGCTAAAGCTTTTCTAATGTCAACTATCATTTCCTTAGAACATGAGATTGTGTAACTCCCGGATACCATAGGAGTGCTTTGGGTGTACCAAACGTCACAACGTAACTGGGTGACTATAAAGGTGCACTACAAGTATCTCCGAAAGTGTTTGTTGGGTTGGCATGAATCGAGACTGGGATTTGTCACTCCGTATGACGGAGAGGTATCTCCGGGCCGACTTGGTAATGCATCATCATAATGAGCTCAATGTGACTAAGTAGTTAGTTACGGGATCATGCATTACGCAACGAGTAAAGTGACTTGCCGGTAACGAGATTGAACGAGGTATTGGGATACCGACGATCGAATCTCAGGCAAGTAACATACCGATTGACAAAGGGAATTGTATACAGGATTGCTTGAATCCTTGACATCGTGGTTCATCCAATGAGATCATCGTGGAACATGTGGGAGCCAACATGGGTATCCATATCCCGCTGTTGGTTATTGGCCGGAGAGATGTCTCGGTCATGTCTGCATGATTCCCGAACCAGTAGGGTCTACACATTTAAGGTTCGATGATGCTAGGGTTATAGGGAAAGTTTGTATGTGGTTACCGAATGTTGTTCGGAGTCCCGGATGAGATCCCGAACATCACAAGGAGTTCCGAAATGGTCCGGAGGTGAAGATTTAGATATGGGAAGTTATCATACTGTCACCAGAAGTATTCAGGGGTTTGCCGGTATTGTACCGGGACCACCGAAGGGGTTCCGGGGGTCCACCGGAAGGGTCCACCTGCCCCGGAGGGCCCTATGGGATGTATGTGGAAGGGAACCAGCCCCTAAGTGGGTTGGGTGCAATCCCCCCTAGGG
>NC_041385.1:645160196-645291843 GCF_002162155.2 Triticum dicoccoides | reverse complement strand
GGGGGGGGGGCGTAAGGGGGGCGCCCCCTTGACTTGGGGGGCAAGCCCCCTCCCCTTGGCCGCCCCCCCTCTAGATCTCATCTTGAGGGTCCGACCCCCTTCCACCTTCACCCTATAAATAGAGGGGAGGAGGAAGGTCAGCGGCACCACATCCAAGGCGCAGCCCTCCCCCTCTACAACACCTCTCCTCCTCCGTTTGAGCTTGGCGAAGCCCTGTCGGAGAACCGCTGCACCACCACCACCACGCTGTCGTGCTGCTGCTAGAGTTGTCTTCCCCAACCTCTCCCTCCTCCTTGCTGGATCAAGGCATGGGAGACGTCACCGGGCTGCACATGTGTTGAACGCGGAGGCGCCGTTGTTCGGCGCTAAGATCGGAATCGACCGCGATCTGAATCGCTACGTGTATGACTCCTCCAACCGCGTTCTTGCAACGGTTCCATTTCGCGATCTTCAAGGGTATGAAGATGCACTCCCCTCACTCTCATTGCTAGTCTCTCCATAGACTGATCTTGGTGATGCGTAGAATTTTTTTAATTTCTGCAACAATCCCCAACAAAACGTAAATAGATAGTCCCTTCGCAGAGGAAAGCACTGATTTGCAGAGGTGCGAGAGCTCAAGTTTTTAAAACAGAGGTAAATGAAATTTTGAGACATGCACCCTTCTTGTTTACTTTACGACCATCAGTTATCAATATCTTCCATGCTAAACAAATTAGTAGCGGTTCCCAAGTGGTAAAGTAAAGGTTTTTGCTCCATACGAGTTTTGTTTGATTATTGATAAGTTCTTTTTGCAATTTGGGACTGGGAATCCCTATTACCGCTCTTTTCTCGTGCAATGGTGAGTGAATAAACACCCAATCTGAGAATAATCCTCTTAGCATGGAAGATACCAACTACCTCATGTCGCTCTATGAACAATCCAGGCACACAAAAAGGATATTTATTTTAAGTTTTTAGAGGTGGCACATGCAAATTTACTTAGGATGGCAGGGTAATACCGCATATAGGTAGGTATGGTGGACTCATCTGGAATAACTTGGGTTTCAGGTTTTTGATGTACAAGCAGAATTCCCACTTAGTACAGGCGAAGGCTAGCAAATAGGTTGAGAAGCGGCCATCTAGAGAGCAGCAATGGTCATGAGCATGCATTATGCTTAAGTAACATTGGATATTAGCATGAGTATGATATGAACACCATGAACATAAATATCATAGAGGCATGAACATGTGCCAAGTCAAGCCACTCGAACATTCAAAGGAGGATACCATATCATCATACTACATCACAATCATTTTAACGCAATGTTGACATCCAAGATAAATCATTATCCACTCCTAGATACTTATGCATGGCATGAGAAACTATAATATCTAATTGTCATTGCAAACATATTTGATTATAATAGGTTGAATCATGGATACTAGGTTAAACATACTTACAAAAACAGAGCAAGTCGAGTTCATACCCGTTTCTCTCTGCCACGGCCAGTTCATCGAATATCGTCATTATTGCCATTCACTTGCACGAACGAACGATTTGAAAATAATAATAGTGCAAGATTGTCATGGACTAAGCTGGAATCTGCAAAAAATTTATTCAAAAGGAGAAGACAAGGTAATATGGGCTCTTTGCCAGATCAACAATAATGCACATGAGAGCCACTCAACATTTTCATCATGGTCTCTCCTCGGTATGACTCGATAAAAAGAAAATAAATTCAGAGTAACACATCGAAATATTTTTGGAGTTTTTGTTTTTTCATAAACAAGCAAATGAAAAGAGAAAAGCAAAAATGAGAAAAACTATTTACAGGGAAAGCTCCCAACAAATAAAGAAGAACAAAGAAATCTTTTTGGGTTTTCTTTTTAGTGCTACGACAATTTAAACTAGGAAGAAAAATCAAAAAGTAGCAAGAAACATTTTTTTGGATTTTCTCAAAGTTTTTGAAACACATAAGAAGAAAGCGAGAAAATAAATCTAACATGGATAATACAAAGTGTGAACACCGACAACTGGAATGAAATGTTTGAACATGAATGTAATGTCGGTGGGAATACATACTCCCCCAAGCTTAGGCTTTTGGCCTAACTTGGTAATCACCAATCGTAGAAACTGTGAGGTCCAATGTTGAAGTGTTGGGGAGCAGGAACCTGAGGGTCCCACTATTAAGTCTCCTCCTGTGCTGCACCCAGGTTGTTTTCGGTAAGCAACAATGTCCTCAGGCATAATCCTGTATCCGCCCCTGGAAACATGATCAAACGAAGCAGGTGCAGGCAAGGGAATGATATCATGAGTTTTCATACTGAAAACTAAGTTGTAAGGAATATCAATGTCAGGGTAATCCGTAGCAATAAACTGGTGGTCTTCCATAGATGATCAATCTAGGTAAACCCTAGGCAAAGGATGATCATGCTGGCATATCTGCGCGTTAAAGTGAGTCACCAAGCGAGTAGCGCAAATGCCCCCATGTATTTTACCCTTAGATCTGTTAAGGTGAAGGCAACGTGCCACAATAGCTCCCAAGCTATAAGTGTTGTTTCCATAAAGTGCGCGACGCAAAACAACAAAGTCTGGGGCGCTAAGTGCACCCACCTTCTCTCTAGCAAGTAAGCATTTTGCAATAAATCTAGCAAAATAATGTACAACAGGGAAATGCAAGCTAGCAGCGGTGGTACTCGATACTCCTCTCTCATCCCCACTGTCAGAGTACGGTAAAAACCTTGAAACTCCGTGGGCCTAGGCTCTACCAAATCACCATCAGAAGGAAGCATGCATATATCACAAAATTCAGTAAGTGGTATCTGGTGGTTTTCAACATATAAATTAAATGACACCTCAGGGGATTATTCCTGGAATGGAAATGAAAGTTTTGCACAAAGGAATTTGTGAGGAGATGATACTATTCGCATTCAGCTGCGATGAAGTCAGTGAGGCCGGCATTAGCAACATATTGTGTGAACTCTTGAAGGATTCTAGCCCCTTCCATGAACGGATTATGTGGCCACTCGCACGGTCGTAACTCCGCCAACCTCTGGGTATGGAGATCATTGTCAGATGACTCCCCAGTAACCCCCTTGGAGTTCTTCTTGGAAGCAAACTTCCTAAATAAACTCATCTTTTTCCTATGAACAAAATTCTGAAATTTTTAGTCCACAAAATGTTTCTCAAAAAAACTTCACAAAAATGATAGCAACTACTCATAGGGATGTATAGAGGCCATAGCAAGCATTCAAACTACTTAGAACTCTAAGAATTCAACATGCAAGCTCATCTACAGCAGCACCAAGAGTAGCTAATTATTCCAAATATAAACCACTAAAGCAAAAACTAATTGGACACATGGAGGAGTCACATACCAAGCAACAATTCCGCGAAACAGTTTTGGTAACGGAGCTTCGAGTAAAGAGATCGAAATCCGCGGTTTCGAGAGCAAGAACACGAGAGAGATAGCAATGGTGATTTTTTTTCTGGATGAATGTGGTGATGTGGGAATAAGAAGTAAGTAAGGGGGCTCACATGGGGACCACAACCCACCAGGGCGCGCCTGGGGGTTCTGGCATTCCCAGGTGGGTTGTGCCCACCTGGTGCATGATACTCCATTTTGCATCATGCTTTTATATCAATATTTATTGCATTATGGGCTGTCACTACACATTATGTCACAATACTTATGCCTTTTCTCTCTTATTTTATAAGGTTTACATGAAGAGGGAGAATGCCGGCAGCTGGAATTCCGGGCTAGAAAAGGAGCAAATATTAGAGACCTATTCTGCACAACTCCAAAAGTCCTGAAACTCTAGAAAGTCAGTTTTGGAATATATTAAAAATATTGGGCGAAGAAAGCACCAGAGGGGGGCCACCCACTAGCCACGAGGGTGGAGGGCACGCCCCTTGCCTCGTGGGCCACCTAGCAGGCCCCCGATGTCCATCTTCTGCTATATGGTGTCTTTTGCCCTCGAAAAAATCATAAGGAAGCTTTCGGGACAAAGCGCCGCCATCTCGAGGCGGAACCTGGGCATGACTAATCTAGGGCTCCGGCGGAGCTGTTCTGCCGGGTAAACATCCCTTCGTGAGGGGGAAACCGTCGCCATCGTGATCACCATCGATCCTCTCATCGAGAGGGGGTCAGTCTCCATCAACATCTTCACCAGCACCATATCCTCTCAAACCCTAGTTCATCTCTTGTATTCGATTTTTGTCTCAAAACCTTAGATTGGTACCTGTGGGTTGCTAGTAGTGTTGATTACTCCTTGTAGTTGATGCTAGTTGGTTTATTCGGTGGAAGATCATATGTTTAGATCCTTAATGCTATTCAATACCCCTCTGATTATGAACATGAAAATGATTTCTGAGTAGTTACGTTTGTTCCTAAGGACATGGGAGAAGTTTTGTTATAAGTAATCATGTGAACTTGGTGTTCGTTCGATATTTCGATGAGATGTATGTTGTCTCTCCTCTGGTGGTGTTATGTGAATGTCGACTACATGACACTTCACCATTGTTTGGGCCTAGGGGCAGGCATTGGGAAGTAATAAGTAGATGATGGGTTGGTAGAGTGACAGAAGCTTAAACCCTAGTTTATGCATTGCTTCGTAAGGGGCTGATTTGGATCCATATGTTTCATGCTATGGTTAGGTTTACCTTAATTCTTCTTTCGTAGTTGCGTGTGCTTGCGAGAGGGGTTAATCATAAGTGGGATGCTTGTCCAAGGAAGGGGCAGTACCCAAGCACCGGTCCACCCACATGTTAAATTATCAAAGTAACGAACGCGAATCATATGAGCATGATGAAAACTAGCTTGACAGTAATTCTCATGTGTCCTCAGGAGTGCTTTGCTTTATATAAGAGTTTGTCCAGGCTTGTCCTTTGCTACAAAAGGGATTGGGACACCTTGCTGCACCTTGTTTAATTTTGTTACTTGTTACCCGTTACGAATTAACTTATCACAAAACTATCTGTTATCGATAATTTCAGTGCTTGCAGAGAATACCTTACTGAAAACCGCTTGTCATTTCCTTCTGCTCCTCATTGGCTTCAACACTCTTACTTATCAAAAGGACTACAATATATCCCCTATACTTGTGGGTCATCAAGACTCTTTTCTGGCGCCGTTGCCGTGGAGTGAAGCACCTTTGGTAGGTGGAATTTGGTAAGGAAACATTTATATAGTGTGCTGAAATTTACTGTCACTTGTTACTATGGAAAATAATCCTTTGAGGGGTGTCGGTGTCAAAACCGGTGGATCTCGGGTAGGGGGTCCCGAACTGTGCGTCTAGGCGGATGGTAACAGGAGACAAGGGACACGATATTTTACCCAGGTTCGGGCCCTCTTGATGAAGGTAAAACCCTACGTCCTGCTTGATTGATATTGATATTGTGGATGTTTACAAGAGTGGATCTACCACGAGATCAAGGAGGCTAAACCCTAGAAGCTAGCCTATGGTATGATTGTAATGATTGTTGTTGTGTCCTACGGACTAGAGCCATCCGGTTTATATAGACATCGGAGAGGGCTAGGGTTACATAGAGTCGGTTACAATGGTAGGAGATCTGCGTATCCGTATCGCCAAGCTTGCCTTCCATGCCAAGGAAAGTCCCATCCGGACACGGGACGAAGTCTTCAATCTTGTATCTTCATAGTCTTGGAGTCCGGTCGATGATGATAGTCCGGCCGACGATAGTTCGGCTGATGATGGTAGTCCGGCTATCCGGACACCCCCTAATCCAGGACTCCCTCAGTAGCCCCCGAACCAGGCTTCAATGACGATAAGTCCAGCATGTGTGTAGTCTTCGGCGTTGCAAGGCGGGTTCTCCTTCAAGTTCTACGTACCTTCCGAACAGTGTCCGGCTTCCTCATCAATGTTGCGCGTCTTGGCTTCCACGCCCAATAATGGCCTTCTTCCACGCGTCGTGCGAATGTGAAAAGCCAGGGTGTCTTTTATGTTTTACCCCCTAGTTGTGCGAATAATCTGCCTATAAGGGAGGCAAGAATCCAGATCCAAATCACCATCTTCCTCCCGCAAATACTCATCGGAGCGCTTTCGACCAAGAATCCATTCCATCATGGACCGTCAACGCGGCTCCTCTTCTCGCGCTCCCAGCCCTTTGCCAGGAGATTGGAGGAGATGCTCTGTTCCGCACAACGAGCTGGTGAAGCTCCAAGCGGGGGGATATCTCTCTCCGGCCTTCATGGTTCCGGTTCGAGCCGGGCTGGCCACCTACAAAGGTGGGAAGCAAGCGGAGGTTACCCCAAGTCCCAACAAAGGGGAGCGGGTATGCTTCGTCCCCTATCTGATAAGGGGGCTCGGATTTCCTGTACATCCATTCCTCCGCGGGCTCCTGTAGTTCTACGGACTCCAGCTTCATCACCTCACGCCCGCCTCAATCCTGCATATTGCGGGTTACGTAGCTCTTTGCGAGCTATTCCTGGGCGTCGAGCCCCATTTCGCGCTGTGGAAGAGGTTGTTCTGCCTTGTACCCCGCTCTCACTAGGGGTCCATATATCAAGTGGGCGGCGCCGAAATATGGCGCATTGCCGGGACCGGATATCCATCCGGAACCCCTAATAAGGCGTCCGAAGACTGGCCTTCGGAATGGTTTTATATAGAAGACGCTCCGCTGCCGGACCCTGTTTGGATCGGCCTCCCGGAGTTCAGCAATGCTCCTCTAAAGAAACGCCTTAGTTGGCGTCCGCGGAGCCCCCAACTGGAGGAAGACAAGAGCGTCCATTATTTGATGGGCCGAATAAGGTTACTGGCCCATGCCGGGTTGACCATGATTGGAGTCATGGCAACATGCATTATGCGGGGGGTGCAGCCACTACAATACAGGGGCCACCCCATGTGGGATTTCAACGGGGAGGACGATGCCACCCGTCATGGCCGCAAAGAGCCGGATTCGGTCGAAGACCTGGTGACGATCCTGTCCGGCCTGTATAAGGGGGAGAAGGAGGATTTCCTTCGGACGAACCCGTTAAATGGGTTTTCCATGAATAATCCCCGGCCTTGGGTAAGCGAACACTCTGCGTGCCCGACCCATGCTTTTTGAAACTTAAGTTTCTTATATTGTGTTCTTCTTTCGACGCAGGAACTGCGCCGGATCACGGAGGACATGCTAAGTCCAGCTCCGCAACCCGAGGATCCAGAGAGATCCCGGGATCCGGCCTCCGAAGAGGATCCGGACATAAAGGTGGAGCTAATCGACGGGGTGTTCCACCAGCTCAGCATGGACAATGCTTTAGTCGCCATCACGGCCGACTATCCCGGACTATATCCGGCTTCCCAGGTGATTGCGACCGAAGTCCTGACACCGTCATTCCTTCCTTGCTTATTTCTGACCACCGTATATGATGGCGCTGTGCAGGAGGCACCCCTAGGGCGAGAAGCCGAGCCCGCGGTGGCTGACCAACAAAGGCCAGTCCGGACCAGTAGGCGGAAGAGAAGCGCGGCGCAGACTGAAACGTCGCCGCAAAGGTGTAGCTCACAATTCATTATTTAGAGCAACATTCCTAGGAAGCGTTTGAGTGCTCATGACCTTTGTAGGGAAAAAAGCGCCCGTCGTACTGCGGGCGTGGAGGTTGCCAATCCAACCTCTACCAGCCAGGCTCCAGCACCTAGTCTGGAGGGGGAGGCGAGCGCAAGGCGCGAGCCGGACGTTCCTCCGACGGAGGATGCTGACAGACTGTCCGCCACCAAGTCTGAGGTGGAGAGTGCCATGAATCACAGGCGCCGCCGGACAGTATTTCGTGACACGTGCTTTTCCCCCGAGGCGTTGAATGCCTTTAACGCGGGGGACACGCACCTTCGTGCTGCTCTAGATGGTTTTACCAAAGCCACGGAGCAGTATGTAAAAGACTTACGGGTAAGATAATTTAATAGTTGTATATGCCGGTAGCCCCCGAGACTTAAAGTAGTTATATTAACTGATTTAAGGATCATATGAAATGTAGGATCTTACCGAGAAGAATACCTAACTGTCTCAGGAGCTGCAAGAGTGCAAGGCCCAACTTGAGGCCGCACTCTCTGGCGCAGGAGGAAACACAGGGACCTCTCCTGGTAACGCATTATTTTAGAAAGATAAGTAGCATTTGGCCTTTGCGCAAGTCTAAAAAATGACGTTGCAGGTGCTGCCGGACAAGATCCGGACAGGCAAGAACTTCTGCGCCAACTAAAGGCCGGCGAGAGGGTGCTGCATAAGGTGCAGCATGAAAGGAACAAGCTCCAGGATGCCCATGCCCAGCTTGGAGAAGAGCTGAAAGGCGTTCGGGCCGAGCTGTCGGGCTCCGTTAAGGAGAATCAGCGGCTTCGTCGCGGCATCTATAGTAAGTGCTTGAGCGAACTCCTTTGAAAAGAAGAGTTCGGCGAGGAAGTCAATTTGACAGAATATGTCTGCAGGTATGCTCATAGGTCGCCCTGCGGAGGAGATGCCCGTATCAACGGGTGATCAACTTCCCGAATTGTTGCAACTGATCGAACGAGTTCGGCAGGCAATGAGCAGCATCATCCAGGCTTTATGGCCAGCCTTCTCCTTACCCGAGGGTCTTGGGGAGCTTGCGGAGAAGCTTCAGGGAGTGCGGAAGCGCTTTCATTTATGGAAGATTTCGGCCTGCCGCTAAGGTGCCAGGGAGGCCTGGGCCATGGTAAAGATGCGGTACAAGAAGGCGGATCCCAACCACATGGCCGAAGTCGGACCTGTGGGGCCCGATGGGAAGGAGATCCCTGTGAGTTTAGTATACGACCAAGTAGAGTTGGCCGCTAAATTTTCCCAATAGGACTGTAAATTAGACAACCTGTTAGACGGTATTGAGGAAGAATACAATCAATCGATTTGACAATGTATTATAAAATGACATATAAAATGCCTTCTAGCCGGATTGTAGATCGTTTGTCTTTGCCGACCTTTTCGCTTCGACCTCGGGACCCTAGAGTCCGGAGTGTGTCCGAATACCTTCTCGGTTATGAAACAATCGGGGTATGCATGGAGACCAGGCGTAGGGGTCATTAGTGCTTTATCAGACAAGTGCCCAACTAGTTATGTTATATTACATGGGTAGTAAGAAACATCTTCTAGGGAGAATAGTTCCGTTAAGGGTTCCTTTCCTCTGGGGGTGGCATGCCCTAAAGTGCATGTCCGGACTGCGAAAAAAGCAGAAAAACATCTGGGGGCAGATAAATAAGTGGATAAAAATCATCTTTTAAGTCACCGACCGAATATTCCCTTAAGAATGCTAGCTTTCAGCTTCACCCAGTCTGAGGTACACATCTGGCTGACCCAGCAGTAACAATCGCAGAGGTGCTCCCTTTACCTCCTAGCCGAACAATCGGGAACGTAGGGGTAAGCACAGGAGCCAGGCAAACCAGCGTGGCCAAAACTTAAGTCATATCGATGCATATAATGGTGAATAAATGGTACATGTGGAGGCTTGACACATGTGCTGGGCATGAAGCCCTTATAATTAAGCTTCTGGTAAAGAAGCCCCCAGGTATAATGAGTGCGGATAGCACATCAATTGCGCGCGAACGATGCGCAAGTAGGCCTTTTAAGGCTTTGATGAATAGGGTTTGAGAAGAAAAAGATAAACAAAAGGCAGCTGAAGTAAAAAAAATTGGACGGGGGGAAGGGACGAACTCTTAGTCCGGCGCTAGGCATAGAATCTTTGGAGGCGGGCTGCGTTCCATGGGTTCGGCTCGAGTCGGTTATCCGACACATTTCGTAGACGGTACGCTCCGCCGGTCAAGACTTGATCGATGATGAAGGGGCCTTCCCATTTGGGCTTGAGCTTGTCCTTTTTCTTGTCCGGCAGGTGTAGAACCAGTTCGCCAACGTTGTAAGTCTTGGCCCGTACTTCTCTGCTTTGGTATCTTCGAGCCTGCTGCTGATAGAATGCGGAACGAGCCTTGGCGACGTCGCGTTCTTCCTCCAATGCGTCCAAGCTGTCCTGCCGGTCCAACTCGGCTTCTCTTTCTTCGTACATGCGCACTCGAGGTGAGTCATGAATGATGTCGCAGGGCAAAACTGCCTCTGTGCCGTATACCATAAAAAATGGTGTGAATCCGGTAGTACGGTTGGGCGTTGTCCGCAGCCCCCAGAGTACGGAGTCGAGCTCCTCTACCCAGTGTGTGTCAGATTTCGTAAGGGACCGCACTAGTCTGGGTTTGATGCCGCTCATTATTAGACCATTTGCTCGTTCCACTTGACCGTTGGTTTGAGGGTGATAGACTGAAGCATAATCGAGCTTGATGCCCATATTTTTGCACCATGATTTAACCTCATCGGCCGTGAAGTTCATGCCGTTATCGGTGATGATGCTGTGGGGGACACCATAACTGTGTACTACCCCGGATATAAAGTCTATCACTGGTCCGGACTCTGCCGTTTTAACTGGCTTGGCCTCTATCCATTTGGTGAATTTATCCACCATGACCAATAGGTACCTTTGCTTGTGGGTTCCCCCTTTAAGTGGTCCAACCATGTCAAGCCCCCAGACCGCGAACGGCCAGGTAATGGGTATTGTTTTGAGGGCGGTGGGTGGCATGTGGCTCTGATTAGCAAAGAGCTGACGACCGACGCATCTTTGGACTAAGTCCTGAGCATCTGCCCGGGCCGTCGGCCAATAAAATCCTGTACGGAATGCCTTTCCTACAAGGGCCCGGGCTGCGGCGTGGTGTCCTCCTAGTCCGACGTGAATTTCAGCCAGAAGGTCTCGCCCTTCCTCTTCGGAGATACACCTTTGAAGGACTCCGGTTGTGCTTTTCTTATAGAGTTCTCCCTCATGGACCTTGTAGGCTTTAGATCGCCGGACTATGCAGCGGGCCTCATTATGGTCTTCGGGGAGTTCCTGCCTAAGCAAGTAGGCTAGGAACGGCTCTATCCATGGGGCGATTACTGCCATTATGTCGTGAGCTGAGGGTGTTGTTTCATCGGCTGGATCGCTGGTTATGTCAGATTGCTCTGCGGCTGCCTCCGGTTTGTTATTTCCGGACTCCTCTTCCCATAGTACGGATGGCTTGAACAGCCGTTCCAGGAAGATATTTGGAGGGACATCGTCACATTTTGCGCCGATGCGTGCTAGTACGTCGTACGCTTGGTTATTATCTCTGGCTACGTGGTGGAATTCAAGTCCTTCGAACCGAGCTGACATTTTAAGGACAGCGTTGCGATAGGCTGCCATTTTTGGATCCTTGGGTCAAAGTCTCCATTTACTTGGGATATTGCGAGGTTTGAGTCCCCGCGCACCTCTAGGCGTTGGATGCCCATGGAGATTGCCATCCGGAGGCCATGTAAGAGGGCCTCGTATTCGGCTGCGTTGTTGGAGTCCGTGTACATTATCTGAAGTACGTATTGGACTCTGTCCCCGGTTGGGGACGTTAGTACGATGCCAGCCCCCAATCTGGCCAACATTTTGGAGCCGTCGAAATGCATAATCCAATTGGAGTATGCGCCGTATTCTTTAGGGAGTTCGGCTTCAGTCCACTCAGCGACAAAGTCAGCCAAAACTTGCGACTTTATAGCTCGCCGACGTTTGTAAGTTATATCGAATGGTAAGAGCTCAATGACCCATTTTGCAATCCTGCCCGTTGCGTCGCGGTTATTTATAATGTCATTTAGGGGTACTTCGGAGGCCACAGTTATCGAACACTCTTGAAAGTAGTGTCGGAGCTTCCGGGATGCCATGAACACCGCATACGCTATCTTTTGATAGTGCGGGTAACGGGACTTGCAGGGGGTTAAAACAGTGGATACATAGTACACTAGTTTTTGAAGAGGGAATTTATGCCCTTCTGTCTCTCGTTCTACGACGAGCACCGCGCTTACTACTTGATGTGTTGCCGCGATGTATAACAACATAGGTTCGCCCAGGTTGGGCACAGCCAGGACCGGGTTCGTTGCCAATATGGCCTTTATTTCTTCGTGTCCGGAAGTGGCAGCATCCGTCCACTCGAAGTGTTCGGTGTGCCTGAGGAGGCGATAGAGGGGCAATGCCTTTTCTCCTAGGCGGGAGATAAAGCGGCTGAGAGCCGCCACGCATCCAGTCAATTTCTGGATCTGTTTGAGGTTTTTTTGGAATATCCAGCTGTGATAGGGCTCGGATTTTGGCCGGATTTGCTTCAATTCCTCTACCGGATACAATGAAGCCCAAGAGCTTTCCGGCTGGTACGCCGAAAACGCATTTTTCCGGATTCAGCTTGATGTCATATGCTCAGAGGTTGTCGAATGTGACCCTCAAGTCGTCTACTAGAGTTTCGATGTGTTTGGTTTTGACGACTACGTCGTCTACGTATGCCTCTACTGTTTTGCCGATCTGGGTAGCCAGACATGTCTCAATCATGCGCTGATATGTTGCGCCGGCATTTTTAAGTCCGAAGGGCATCGTGTTGAAGCAAAATGGTCCATATGGAGTAATGAACGCCGTTGCGGCTTGATCCGCTTCTGCCATCTTGATTTGATGATAGCCAGAGTATGCGTCCAGGAAGCACAATGAATCATGCCCTGCAGTGGCATCGATGATTTGGTCGATGCGGGGGAGGGGGAAGGGGTCCTTTGGGCAGGCTTTATTTAGGTCTTTGAAATCGACACATAGGCGCCAGGATCTTTCCTTCTTTGGTACCATTACCAGGTTTGCTAGCCAATCCAGATGTTTGATGTCTCTGATGAATCCGGCTTCCAATAGTTTGGCTAGTTCTTCTCCCATTGCCTGTCTTTTGGGTTCGGAAAATTGTCGAAGAGCCTGTTTGACTGGCTTGAACCCTTTTAGTATGTTTAGGCTATGCTCTGCCAACCTGCGAGGGATTCCTGGCATATCTGAAGGATGCCAGGCGAAAATGTCCCAATTTTCCCGAAGGAATTCTCGCAGCGCAGCGTCTACATCAGGGTTCAACTATGCCCCGATGGAGGCCATCTTTGTCGGGTCCGTTGGGTGGACCTGGAATTTTATAATTTCGTCTGCTGGTTTAAAGGAGGTGGACTTGGATCTCTTATCGAGTATCACATCATCTCTGTGCACCGTAGCGCGCAGCACGGTGAGTTCCTCTGCCGCTAGGGCTTCAGATAGTGCCTCCAGGGCTAATGCGGCTGTTTTATTTTCGGCGCGGAGTGCTATGTCCGGATCACTAACGAGAGTGATTATCCCGTCGGGCCCAGGCATTTTGAGCTTCATGTACCCGTAATGGGGTACGGCTTGAAAAATTGTGAATGCCTCTCGTCCTAATATAGCGTGATATCTGCTGTTGAACGGGGCCACTTGGAACGTGACTTCTTCAGATCTGTAATTGTCCGGCGAGCCGAACACCACATCAAGTGTGATTTTTCCGGTACAGCGCGCTTCCCGGCTAGGGATTATTCCTCTGAAGGTTGTGCTGCTTCGCTCAATGCGGCTCCAGTCTATTTCCATTTTTTGAAGAGTTTCCTCGTAGATGAGGTTTAGTCCGCTGCCGCCATCCATGAGGACCTTTGTAAGTCGAAAGCCGTCCACTATTGGACTAAGTACCAATGCGGCTGGTGCTCGGGCTGTTCGGAATTTAGGTTCGTCGCTGGCGTTGAAGGTGATGGCTGTGTCGCTCCATGGATTTGTTGTTGCCACTTGGTAGACTTCGGCGAGGCTGCGGATTGTTCGTTTCCGCATATTATTTGATGCGAAAGTCTCGAAGACTGTTGATACCGTACCGGTATTGTTGGAGTGGTTTTCCGGGGCTAGAAGCTCCTCGCCACTTTTGGCCACCTGCCGTAATATCCAACATGCTCGAAGGCTATGTGTTGGGATGACGCCCTCTGTACTGTGAATTTTACAGGGTCCACTAAGCCATCCCTCCAGTACGGTTCCGTGCCCTTTATGGGGTTTTTGCTTTTTGGTTTTTGTATCTTGTGCCTGAGTGTAATGCACCCTTTTGTTGCGGACTAGGGTTGTATTCGGGGCCGGATTGTCCCAAAACTTATTTTCGGTTGTCCGGAAGCTCTCCATCGCACAGTACTTTCGTACTATGGACGCCAGGTCGGCGAAGCGTGTAATTTCACGACGGCTGACGGCGTTCCAGATTCCCTCGTCCGTGCAATTATTGCAAAAAATTGAGATTGCGTTTTCCTCTCGGCAGTCCTTTATCCTGTCCATAACCAGGAGGAATCTGGCCCAGTAGTGATGTACTGTCTCAGCGGGCTCTTGCCGGATTAGAGATAGATCGCATATGTCTGGGCGGGTGGGTGGAATTAAATCCGGAACCCTATCCATCTCAAGGCTCGCAGGCCGAGAAGTTTCCAAATTTGGAAGCTTGGATTGCTGGACGTTGTCCAACGAGTCTGGTCCGATGCCTGACTTTAAGTTCAGTGCTTGATCGAAGTCCATCCCTCCACGGGAATTCGGCATGGGGGGTTCGGGAGCCCGGACATGACTAGTTTTGAATACAGGATAAGAGTCGCCGCATTGTTCCTCTACCACTGCAACGTGGTGGGTGACCTGGGGAGAGTTAATCTCTCTCAGATCGGTTTTAAGCCCAATCTGGTTGTAGTCTGTAGCGACTCCCAGGGCGGCGATGCAATCCAAGAGCTCGTTTACGGACGAGAGCTCTATTAGATCCAGCCGCTCGGTGAATTCCGAGCTGACGTGAAGATTGCTTTTGACGACTTGAGAGGTAATTGTCGAAGCGGTGGCCGGACAGGCGGTCATAAGAAAACCACCTAGCCGGATAGTTTGGCCGGCGGCCAAGGCTCCTTTGGCGAAAATACCGTCCTTGAAGACGGGAGGAGGCATCTTTCCTATCGGTGACGGCACAGAGGAACTCTCAATGAAAGCACCAATGTCGGTGTCAAAACCGGCGGATCTCGGGTAGGGGGTCCCAAACTGTGCGTCTAGGCGGATGGTAACAGGAGACAAGGGACACGATGTTTTACCCAGGTTCGGGCCCTCTTGATGGAGGTAAAACCCTACGTCCTGCTTGATTGATATTGATATTGTGGATTTTTACAAGAGTGGATCTACCACGAGATCAAAGAGGCTAAACCCTAGAAGCTAGCCTATGGTATGATTGTAATGATTGTTGTTGTGTCCTACGGACTAGAGCCATCCGGTTTATATAGACACCAGAGAGGGCTAGGGTTACATAGAGTCGGTTACAATGGTAGGAGATCTACGTATCCGTATCGCCAAGCTTGCCTTCCACGCCAAGGAAAGTCCCATCCGGACACGGGACGAAGTCTTCAATCTTGTATCTTCATAGTCTTGGAGTCCGGTCGATGATGATAGTCCGGCCGACGATAGTTCGGCTGATGATGGTAGTCCGGCTATCCGGACACCCCCTAATCCAGGACTCCCTCAAGGGGCTTGTTCGGGGTATCTTCACCCCGACCAGAAGTGCAAAGAGTTTCTCCTCAACCTACTGAACCTACTGAAAATATTTACTTTGAAATTCCTTCGGGTATGATAGAGAAACTTCTAGCTAATCCCTATACAGGAGATGGAACATTACATCCTGATATGCACCTAATCTATGTGGATAAAGTTTGTGGATTATGTAAGCTTGCAGGTATGCCCGAGGATGTTGTCAATAAGAAGGTCTTCCCTTTATCTTTGAAGGGAAAGGCATTGACATGGTTTAGGCTATGTGATGATATTGGATCATGGAACTACAACCGATTGAAATTGGAATTTCATCAGAAGTTTTATCCTACGCATCTGGTTCATCTGATCGTAATTATATATATAATTTTTGGCCTCGTGATGCAGAAAGTATCGCTCGAGCTTGGGGAGGCTTAAGTCAATGTTATATTCATTCCCCATTCATGAGCTCTTAAGAAAATTATTATTCAAAATTTTTATGCTAGGCTTTCTCTTCATGATTGCTCCATGCTCGATAGTTCTTGTACTGCTTCTTTTATGATGAAGACTATTGAATTCAGATGGGATTTATTGGAAAGAATTAAACGCAACTCTGAAGATTGGGAACTCGACGAAGGTAAGGAGTCAGGTATAACCCCTAAGTTTGATTGTGTTAAATCTTTTATGGATACCGATGCCTTTCATGAATTTAGCACTAAATATGGACTTGACTCTGAGATAGTAGCTTCTTTTTGTGAATCATTTGCTACTCATGTTGATCTCCCTAAGGAGAAGTGGTTTAAATATCATTCTCCCATTGAAGTGAAGGTAGTATAACCTATTAAAGTTGAAGAAAAGACTATTACTTATAATGTTGATCCTATTGTTCCTACTGCTTATATTGAGAAACCACCTTTCCCTATCAGAATAAAGGATCATTTTAAAGCTTCAACTGTGGTTCGTAAGAGTAATGCTAGAACACCTACACCCTCTGAGCAAATTAAAGTTGAACCTAGTGTTGCTATGGTTAAAAATCTCTTGGTCGATAATATCAATGGGCATGTTATTTACTTCTGTGATGAAGCTGCGAGAATTGCTAAACCCAATACTAAAGGTAAACATAGACCTGTTGTTGGTGCCTAATGTTTCTGTTAGAATAGGAGATCACTGTTATCATGGCTTATGTGATATGGGTGCTACTGTGAGTGCAATACCTCATTCCTTATACAAAAAAATTATGCATGATATTGCACCTGCTGAGATAGAAGATACTGATGTTACTCTTAAGCTTGCCAATAGAGATACTATTTCACCAATTAGGATTGTTAGAGATGTTGAAGTCTTGTGTGGGAAAATTAAATATCCTACTGATTTTCTTATTCTTGGTTCCCCACAAGATGACTTTTGTCTCATTATATTTGGTAGACCCTTCTTGAATACTGTTAATGCTAAGATAGACTGCGAAAAAGATATTGTTATTGTTGGTTTAGGGTATATGTCTCATGATTTTAATTTTGCTAAATTTCGTAGACAACCCGATGATAAATAATTGCCTTGTAAAGATGAAATTATTGGTCTTGCTTCTATTGCCGTGCCTCCTAATGATCCTTTAGAACAATATTTGCTAGACCATGAAAATGATATGTTCATGAATGAAAGAGGGGAAATAGATGAAGTATTCTTTAAACAGGGACCTATTCTGAAACACAACTTGCCTGTTGAAATCCTAGGGGGTCCTCCTCCAGCCAAGGGTGATCCCGTGTTTGAGCTTAAACAATTACCTGATACTTTGAAATATGCCTATCTTGATGAAAAAAAGATATATCCAATTATTATTAGTGCTGACCTTTTAGAGCATGAAGAAGAGAAATGATCGAAAACTCTGAAGAAGCACAGTGCTGCTATTGGATATACTCTTGATGATCTTAAGGCATTAGTCCCACTCTATGCCAGCACAAAATAAAACTGGAGAAAGATGCTAAACCAGTTGTTGATCACCAACGACGGTTAAATCCTAAGATGAAAGAGGTGGTAAGAAATGAAATACTAAAGCTTCTGGAGGCAGGTATAATTTATCATGTCGCTGATAGTCAGTGGGTGAGTCCCGTTCATTGTGTCCCTAAGAAGGGAGGTATTACTATTGTTCCTAATGATAAGGACGAATTGATCCCACAAAGAATTGTTATAGGTTATAGAATGGTAATTGATTTCTGCAAATTAAATAAAGCTACTAGAAAAGATCATTACCCTCTACCTTTTATTGATCAAATGCTAGAAAGATTATCCAAACATACACATTTTTGCTTTCTAGATTGTTATTCTGGTTTTTCTCAAATACTTGTGTTAATAAAGGATCAGGAAAATACCACTTTTACTTGCCTTTTCGGTACCTTTGCTTATAGGCGTATGCATTTTGGTTTATGTAATGCACCTGCTACCTTTCAAAGATGTATGACTGCTGTATTCTCTAACTTTTGTGAAAAGATTGTTGAGGTTTTCATGGATGATTTCTTTGTTTATGGAACTTATTTTGATGATTGCTTAAGCAACCTTGATCAAGTTTTGCAGAGATGTGAAGGAACTAATCTTGTCTTAAATTGGGAGAAGTGCCACTTTATGGTTAATGAAGGCATTGTCTTGGGGCATAAAATTTCTAAAAGAGGTATTGAAGTTGACAAAGCTAAAGTAGATGCTATTGAAAAGATGTCGTGTCCTAAGGACATCAAAGGTATAAGAAGTTTTCTTGGTCATGCTGGTTTCTATAGGAGGTTTATTAAAGACTTCTCTAAAATTTCTAGGCCTCTGACTAATCTCTTGCAAAAAGATGTTCGATTGTGTAGAAGCATTTGAAATACTTAAGAAAGCCTTGATTTCTGCACCTATTGTTCAGCCACCTGATTGGAATTTACCCTTTGAAATTATGTGTGATGCTAGTGATTATGCAGTAGGTGTTGTTCTAGGACAAAGAGTTGATAAGAAATTAAATGTTATCCAATATGCTAGTAAAACTCTAGACAGTGCCCAGAGAAATTATGCTACTAGTAAAAAGATTTTTTAGCAGTTGTGTTCGCTTGTGATAAATTTAGACCTTATATTGTTGATTCCAAAGTAACTGTTCACACTGATCAAGCTACTATTAAATATCTTATGGAAAAGAAAGATGCTAAACCTAGACTTATAGATGGGTTCTCTTGCTAAAGAATTTGATTTGCATATTATTGATAGAAAGGGAGCTGAGAGCCCCATTGCAGACAACTTGTCTAGGTTAGAGAATGTTCTTGATGACCCACTACCTATTGATGATAGCTTTCCCGGTGAACAATTAGTTGTCATAAACGCTTCTCGTACTAGTCCATGGTATGCTGACTATGCTAATTACATTGTTGCTAAATTTATACCACCTAGTTTCACATACCAGCAAAAGAAAAAGTTTTTCTATTATTTAAACATTACTTTTGGGATGAACCATACCTTTATAAACAAGGAGTAGATGGTGTTATTAGACGTTGTGTACCTGAGCATGAACAGGAATAGATCCTACGCAAGTGTCACTATGAGGCTTATGGAGGACACTGTAACGCCCCGAATCCGATGCGCCAGGTGTCTTCAGTTATTTGCCGTTGTTGCCATGTCGTTTTATTGCGCGTTGCACTTTGCATGTCATCATCTGCATGTTTTCCAAAACTTGCATCCGTCCGGGTCCTTCTAATTCTCTCCGTTGTCCATTCTGAGCCCATCCACACTCACACGCGCCACGTGGCCTCCATGCCCGCTCCCACCACTGCGGCCCTGCAGGCCCATGGGGAGCCCGCCCTGGGCCGCCCAGGGCCCGACCGCCCGAGCCCCGTGCCCGAGCGCGCCGCCCGGCTCCCCGAGCCCCTTCTCCCGCCAGCCCCGCCGCCGCAATGCCCCGACCTCGCCTCGCTGGAGTAGCCACCGGGACCCCGCACCGCCTCCCGCCGGCTAGCTCCGCCGCCCTGCCAGGCTGGGGAGCCGCCTCCTCCTCTCTTCCTCCTCCTCCACTTCTCCCTCTTACCCCGCCAGCCCTTTCTCTCCCATAGGAACCCGCCATGGGCGCAGCCCCTCGAGCTCGCCGTTCTCGCCTCCGCCGCCGGGAATGGAAGGGTGGCCACCAGATTCGGTCTCCGGCGCCGTCCCCGGCCTCCTCGACACCCCCCTCTGTGCTCCCGCCTCGCGAAGCCGCCGCCGGCGAGCTACCACCGACCTTGATCGCCCCTGCATCTCCCGTCGACCCGCAGCTCGATCCAGATCGGATTGGGAGCGCCCACGTGGGCCACGGCCCAGCTTCCGCAGCCCAACTCCAGATCCGGCACAGTTGGCCCAATGTGAGACGCCCTGTTTTTTCTCCTGTCCCCAAAATTCAACTTCATGATGCACTATTTGCATGACCATAACTTTGTGTGTACTGCTCCGTTTTGCGCATAAAATATGTCAAAATGTTCATCTCTTGATGTCTTCATGATGGAGTAGTTGCATTTATGCTACTATTCATATTGATTCCTTAATCATCATTGCAAAACTGCTAAGTGATATAAACTGCTGTAAACTGCTGCTTGTTAACATCATGTATGCATCTTGTGAGTGCTATAACTTTGTCCCTGTTGATGCTATGGTGATGATCTTGATATGCACATGTTCTGCTCTTCATGCTCTACATGTTGGTGTGCTTTACATTCATGTTAGGGTGCATCTTGATATCCTAATCCCTGTTGCAAAAGTGTATGTTGCTGTTAACTGCTGAAAACTGCTGTAACTTGCCTATTTATTATTTTTATATCTTTTTGTGTGGTTTTCTTTTGAGCATCATGTCTACATATTTTAGGAGCATAATTATGCCATCTTTACAGGGGTGGAATCCATGTATTTTGATATGCCCTGTAGTGAGTGCATCAAGCTTGTGAAGTGGGCTACTTCCTATTAAGTTTTTGTCAAGTCTGTTTCTGTCATATCATGATGCTATCTTTGCTTGATGCTACCAATTAATCCATGCATAATCTGGAGATGCTTAGTTGACATGTTTTGGTTTCCTTGTTATTCTCTATCATGATATGCCTTTTTATGCCTTATATAGGTCATGTAGCATATGTTTTTATTGCCATGAACATGCTTATATAATTTTCCAGATTTCTGTTAACTTCATGATGCCTTGTTGTGAGCTTATTATTGAGTGATACATGCCTATTCTGGAGATACTCCAATTACATGCTTTGAAGTATGTTATGAGTACTTTGTTCACATGCCATGTTTGTTGATTTTGGGTATCATATGTCTCTGTTCCATGCTTAAAAACATGCTATCATAATGTTGCTGCTTTACACTTGCTGAAACTGTTTCAACATTCAACCTTGTCATGTTGGTTTCCACTAATCCATGAGCCATATGTATATGATGCCATGATGTTATTTGCTCTTTGTTATGTGTACTTTGATTCCATGCACTTATTTTCTATGTATAGTTACTGTAGCATCTTTGTTTCATGTCTCCAACATGCCATCATATTAACTCTGCTCACGTATATACTTTTGTGTTATAAAGTTGCACTTTGCATTGATCATATTGGTTTAATATTGATGCCTATGAACCTGAACCTTAATGATATTTGAAGTATGTTATCTGTACATGAAGTGAGTGTCAAGTTTTTTCTCATATGATTCTTGTAGCATGTTGTTTTGATGTTTCCAAAGTGCCTACTTGCTGTTTTGGGCATATTGTTGTTATATCTTGTTTGGAGTGTATGTGTTGCACCGTTGCTCCGTTTTGAGCATGCTCTATATGAAACTTGCTCGATTTTGCTTGTAGTTTTATATTATCATGTTGAGTCCTTGTTTTGAGTGTGTTTGCTTGATGTTTGTATGCATTTTGCATCAATGCCATGTTTAACTTGTGTTGCTCATATCTTCTAGGTCGTAGCTCCGAATTAAATAAACTTTATATGTAACTTGACTAGAATTTCATGTAGATCATCTTGGTGCATATTAACTTACTGTTTAACAACTTGAACATAAGATTTGTTCAGATATGGACCAATTTCGAAAATTGCATATAAGGACTTACCGGAATTGTTATATGTTGTTTCCGGCCTCATTTAAACTTGACTTGATGTGTTGTTCTTGTTTGCATCATCTCTTGCCATGAGTAGCATCACATAGCCTTGTCATGCATCATGCTTGGTTGTGCATCATGTCATGTTTATGTGTTGTGTGTTTACCATGGTGTTTGCTTCTTTCCAGTTGTGCTTCTTCTCGATAGTTTCTGTTTCGTTGCGATCGTGAGGATTCGTTCGTCTACGCTTGGTTCGTCTTCATCTGCTCGTCTTCTTCATGGACTTGTTCTTCTTCCTAGCAGGATTTCAGGCAAGATGACCATTACCTTGGATCTCACTACTATCATTGTTATGCTAGTTGCTTCGTTCTATCGCTATGCTGCGCTACCTATCACTTGTTTATCAAGCCTCCTAAATGGCCATGTCAGCCTCTAACCTTTTTCACCCTTCCTAGCAAACCGTTGTTTGGCTATGTTACCGCTTTTGCCCAGCCCCTCTTATAGCGTTGTTAGTTGCAGGTGAAGTTGAAGATTGCTCCATGTTGGATCAGGATTATTTTGGGATATCACAATATCTCTTATTTAATTAATGCATCTATATACTTGGTAAAGGGTGGAAGGCTCGGCCTTATGTCTGGTGTTCTGTTCCACTCTTGCCGCCCTAGTTTCCGTCATACCGGTGTTGTGTTCCTTGATTTTGCATCCCTAACACGGCGAGGGGTATGGGACCCTCTTAACAGTCCGCTTTGAATAAAACTCTTCCAGCAAGGACCAACCTTGGTTTTACCATTTGCCTAATAACAACTAAAACTTAAATAAGGGATTTCCTCCGGACCCCTATTTTTTTAATCAACCCCCCGGGCCAGTGCTCCTCTGAGTGTTGGTCCAAACTGTCAACAGCCGGTGACCGCCAGGGGCAACTCTGGATTTGGCCTACCAGAAGTTTGGACAATCTGGTGTGCCCTGAGAACGAGATACACATGGCTCCTATCGGGATATGTCGGCACATTCGGGCGGTCTTGCTGGTTTTGTTGTACCATTGTCAAAATGTCTTGTGCACTGGGACCCCGAGTCTGATCGGATGTCCCGCAATGGAGGATTGTCTCCGCAGATCGTGAGCTTATAATGGGCTAAGTTGGGACACCCCTGCAGGGTTTAAACTTTCGAAAGTCGTGCCCGTGGTTATGTGGCAGATGGGAGTTTTTAATATCCGGTTGTAGAGAACTTGACACCAGATTCGAACTAAAATACCCAACCGTGTGTGTAGCCGTGATGGTCTCTTCTCGGCGGAGTCCGGGAAGTGAACACGGTTTGAGTTATGTTTGGACGTAAGTAGTTTCAGGATCACTTCTTGATCATTATTAGCCTGCGATCATTTGCGTAGCTTCTCATCTTATTCTTGTATTCGTAAGTGAGCCACCATATCATGCTTAGTCTCTGCTGCAACCTCACCACTTATCCATTCCATACCCATTAAGATTTGCTAGTCTTGATACCCATGGTAATGAGATTGCCGAGTCCTCATGTGAAAGGATCGATATAGTTGACTAGAGGGGGGTGAATAGGTAACTAACACTTTTTAATCTTTTCTTTACCAATTTAAACTTTGCAACAAAGTAGGTTGTCTAGATATGCAACTATGTGAGCAACCTATATGATGCAATAACAACTAGCACATAAGCAAGCAAGGGATACAACACAAATAAGCTTGCACAAGTAAAGGCACGAGATAACCAAGAGTGGAGCCGGTGGAGACGAGGATGTGTTACCGAAGTTCCTTCCTTTTGAGGGAAGTACGTCTCCGTTAGAGCAGTGTGGAGGTACAATGCTCCCCAAGAAGCCACTAGGGACACCGTATTCTCCTCACGCCCTCACACAATGCGAGATGCCGTGATTCCACTATTGGTGCCCTTGAAGGCAGCGACCGAACCTTTACAAACAAGGTTGGGGCAATCTCCACAACTTAATTGGAGGCTCCCAACGACACCATGAAGCTTCACCACAATGGACTATGGCTCCGAGGTGACCTCAACCTTCTAGGGTGCTCAAACACCCAAGAGTAACAAGATCCGCTAGGGATTAGTGGGGGGAACCAAATTTCTCTTGGTGGAAGTGTAGATCGGGGCCTTCTCACCCAATCCCGAGCAAATCAACAAGTTTGATTGGCTAGGGAGAGAGATCGAGCGAAAATGGAGCTTGGAGCAACAATGGAGCTTAGGGTTGGAAGAGGTGAGTCTTCTTGGAGAAGAAGACCCCCTTATATAGTGGGGGGACAATTCCAACCGTTACCCACCACTCAGCCCGCGACCCGCGGAACTACCGCATCACAGGAGCGGTACTACCGCACGGGCCTACGGTACTACCGCGGTGGACCGCAGTACTACTGTGGGTGCGGCAGAGCCTGGACCTGAACAGAAGAGCACGGACAGGGCGCGGTAGAACCGCATGCGCAGTACTACCGCGGACCTATGCGGTACTACCGCAGGTCAGCCACAGGCCAGGCACGATAGGCACAGATGTAAAAAATTACATCTGTGACTACCTCCGCTGAGATAATATCGAGCGAAAATCCAACACGGTACTGTCGCGACCAGGGGTGTGGTACTATCGTGAAGGGTGCAGATGTAAAAAATTACATCCGCCCCTACCTCCGCTCCTGCTGCTGTACCTGGCCAGGCGACACGGTACTACCGCGTCGTAGCACGGTACTACCGCGTAGGGTGCGGATGTAAAAAATTACATCCGCCCCTACTACCGCTTGAGCAGCAGCGCCAGTCCAGAACTCACGGTACTACCGCTTAGGAGGAGTGGTACTACCGTGGAAGCCCACGATACCACCGTGCCGGAGCCCGGTACTACCGCTGGCTCCTGCGGTAGTACCGCTCAGAGGAGCAGTACTACCGCTAGCCTGAGAAAAGCAACTCAGAGTCCTTCATTTCATAGAGACAAGGTGAGACGGAGAAAATTCCAAAGAGCCAAAGTAAAGGAGGTGCAAAATGGACGTGTATGTGAGATTCCACCCAAACCTTTCCAAAGCGGACCCCCTCTTAATAGTACGGCTTTCCTACGACTCAACTCCACTGAAAAGAACCGTAGAGAAACATCATCTTCAATAATCTTCGAGGGGCATCAAATCGTCTTGTGTTTAGTCATGATATATCTGAAAAGCTCAATACACACGATTAGTCCGCAAAAGCATTGTCATCAATCACCAAAACTACTAAGGGACAAGAATGCCCTTACATCGTGGCTCACAGATTACTACAACAACAGTTGCAGGTACATGATGCGATGATCATGACGTGAGAGCGGTGTTTGCTTGTTTTGAGTTCTTCTTCTTCTTCATCGTTTAGGGGATAGGTTCCTGGTCGGCATCCTGGGCTAGCAGGGTGGATGTCGTTTGAGTTTCTGTTTGTGTTTCATCCATAGTTCGATGTTGCTCTTGTGTATGATGTTGTTGTATTTGTGTGGCATTATATGCCTTTTGAGTGTATCCCCAACTATTATGTAATGGTATGATGTAATGATATCCACCTTGCAAAAGTGTCTCCAATATGCGCTTCTATCCTTGGTGGGACCTCCGAGTTCCTTTAGGATAGGGTCGCATATTGGGCGTGACAGACACCACGCTAGAGATAGAACTGCACATAAGGTATTGCAATCCGGTTTTTATTGGCCTACTCTCTTCAAAGATGCCTGTAAGTTTGTCTTGTCTTGCGATGAATGTCAAAGAATTGGTAATATTAGTAGACGTTAAGAAATGCCTATGAATTATTCACTTGTTATTGAACCATTTGATGTTTGGGGCTTTGATTATATGGGACCTTTTCCTTCCTCTAATGGGTATACACATATTTTAGTTGTTGTTGATTATGTTACTAAGTGGGTAGAAGCTATCCCAACTTGTAGTGTTGATCATAACACCTCTATTAAGATGCTTAAAGAAGTTATTTTTCCGAGGTTTGGAGTCCCTAGATATTTGATGACCGACGGTGGTTCACATTTTATTCATAGTGCTTTTCATAAAATGCTTGCTAAGTATGATGTTAATCACAAAATTGCATCTCCATACCACCCTCAGTCTAGTGGTCAAGTAGAAGTGAGTAATAGAGAGATTAAACTGATTTTACAAAAGACTGTTAATAGATCTAGAAAGAATTGGTCCATGAAACTTGATGATGCATTATGGGCCTATAGAACTGCATAAAAAAATCCTATGGGTATGTCTCTGTATAAAATGGTTTATGGAAAAGCATGTCACTTACCTCTCAAACTAGAAATGAAGGAAATATGCCGTAGAGGCTATAATAAAGTTGTTATTTATATTTCCTTATATCATGACTAGTACATGTGTGAATACATAGACAATACAGAGTGTCCCTAGTACATGTGTGAATACATAGCCAATACAGAGTGTCCCTAGTATGCCTCTACTTGACTAGCTCGTTAATCAAAGATGGTTATGTTTCCTAACCATAGACATGTGTTGTCATTTGATAAACGGGATCACATCATTAGGGGAATGATGTGATGGACAAGACCCATCCATTAGCTTAGCATTATAATCGTGACAGATTTATTGCTACTACTTTCTTCATGACTTATACATGTTCCTCTGACTATGAGATTATGCAACTCTAGACTATCGGAGGAACACCTTGTGTGCTATCAAACATCACAAGGTAACTGGGTGATTATAAAGATGCTCTACAAGTGTCTCCGAAGGTGTTTGTTGGGTTGGCATAGATCAAGATTAGGATTTGTCACTCCGTGTATCGGAGAGGTATCTCTAGGCCCTCTCGGTAATGCTCATCACTATAAGCCTTGCAAGCAATGTGACTAATGAGTTAGTTGCGGGATGAAGCATTACAGAACGAGTAAAGAGACTTGCCCCTAACGAGATTGAACTAGGTATGATGATACCGACGATCGAATCTCGGGCAAGTAACATACCGATGACAAAGGGAACAATGTATGTTGTTGTGCGATTCGACCGATAAAGATCTTTGTAGAATATGTAGGAACCAATATGAGCATCCAGGTTTCGCTATTGGTTATTGGTCGGAGATTTTTCTCGATCATGTCTACATAGTTCTCGAACCTGTTGGGTCCGCACGCTTAACATTGGTGACGATTTGTATTATGAGTTATGTGATTTGATGACCGAAGTTTGTTTGGAGTCCCGGATGAGATCACGGACGTGACGAGCAGTCTCTAAATGGTCGAGACATAAATATTGATATATTGGATGACATTATTCGGACACCGGAAGAGTTCCGAGAGGTACCCGTGTAAAAATGGAGTGCCGGAGGGGTTACCGGAACCCACGTGGAAGCAATGGGCCATCATGGGCCATAGGGGAGAGAGAGGAAATCCCACATAGGGGAGGCGCCCCCCATGGGGAGTCCGAATAGGACTAGGGGAGGGGGCGCGGCCCCCTTTCCCTCTCCCTTCCTTCCCCTCTTCTACCAGGTGGAATCCCACAACTTAATTGGAGGCTCCCAACGACACCACGAAGCTTCACCACAATGGACTATGGCTCCGAGGTGACCTCAACCGTCTAGGGTGCTCAACCACCCAAGAGTAACAAGATCCGCTAGGGATTAGTGGGGGGAATCAAATTTCTCTTGGTGGAAGTGTAGATCGGGGCCTTCTCACCCAATCCCGAGCAAATCAACAAGTTTGATTGGCTAGGGAGAGAGATCGGGAAAAAATGGAGCTTAGGGTTGGAAGAGGTGAGTCTTCTTGGAGAAGAAGACCCCCTTATATAGTGGGAGGACAATTCCAACCGTTACCCACCACTCAGCCCGCGACCCATGGAACTACTGTACCACAGGAGCGGTACTACCGCACGGGCCCGCGGTACTACCGCGGCGGACCGCGGTACTACTGTGGGCGCGGCAGAGCCTGGACCTGAACAGAAGAGCACGGACAGGGCGCGGTAGAACCGCAGGCACGGTACTACCGCGGGCCTATGCGGTACTACCGCAGGTCAGCCACAGGACATGCACGGTAGGCACAGATGTAAAAAATTACATCCGTGACTACCTCCGCTGAGATAATATCGAGTGAAAACCCGACACGGTACTACCACGACCAGGGGTGCGGTACTACCGTGAAGGGTGCGGATGTAAAAAATTACATCCGCCCCTACCTCCGCTCCTGCTGCTGTACTTGGCCAGACGACACGGTACTACCATGCCATAGCACGGTACTACCGCGTAGGGCACGGATGTAAAAAATTACACCCACCCTTACTACCGCTTGAGCAGCAGCGCCAGGCCAGAACTCATGGTACTACCGCTTAGGAGGAGCAGTACTATCGTGGAAGCCCACGGTACTACCGTGCTGGAGCTCGGTACTACCACTGGCTCCTGCGGTAGTACCGCTCAGAGGAGCAGTACTACCGCCAGCCTGAGAAAAGCAACTCGGAGTCCTTCATTTCGCAAAGACAAGGTGAGACGGAGGAAACTCCAAAGAGCCAAAGGAAAGGCGGTGCAAAATGGACGTGTATGTGAGATTCCACCCAAACCTTTCCAAAGCGGACCCCCTCTTAATAGTACGGCTTTCCTATGACTCAACTCCACCGAAAAGAACCATAGAGAAACACTGTCTTCAATACTCTTCGAGGGGCATCAAATCGTCTTGTGTTTAGTCATGATATATCTGAAAAGCTCAATACACACGATTAGTCCGCAAAAGCATTGTCATCAATCACCAAAACTACTAAGGGACAAGAATGCCCTTACAAGCTCCCCCTTTTTGGTGGATTGATGAGAAACGGGATTTGCACAAAGGAAAAGAATATAGCACAAGCAAACCCCACATCTCTAGAATATAGACGAGATCCCCCTAGATTCATGCTAGAGAGTAAAGTGCTTTGGACTGCACGGCACGAATACTAGGATCACCACTCCCCCTATATTTTAGAAACAAAGCATATCTTGCAATGGTAAGGCTAACACTAAACAAGATAGTAAATATGAGCAAAACATAAATAGCATGATATAGCATAATCTCAATAAGGTAATAAGGTACGAGAGAGTGCATATGTCTTACACCATATGATAAACTTAGTCTCACGAGCACAACCAAACCAAAGAAAACAAGTTCAAAAGACGGAAAGCAAAGCGAATGACGAAACACATGACACACGACACGCAACACATGACATGCAAATCCTACACTCTCTCCCCCTTTGGCATCCAGACACCAAAAAGGCAGAGAGGGCACCTACAACAAAGGTGGTAGCTCTGGCGGAAAACGACTTCTCGTCGCCAGACTCCATAGCAGGAACGTACTCCTCCTCAGAATCGGTCCACTGGTAGCCCTGCTTAGCCAGCTAGGCAGCCTCGGGGGTGATGTGCTTCTCAAAGCCGCTGGCCACGTCCTCCCCGCACGCCCTCAAGATCCTGATGTCGCGACGGTGACCCTCCTTCTGAGCAACATGGGCCTTGTACTGACCCTGGACCTACATGCAGAACAACCTCTTCATCTTGATCTTCAGCTTCTTCGCCCAAGAGGGCTCAGTAGAGGGAGTAGTGAAAGCAGAACGGTCCTCAGCAGCCTCTTCCTCCTCAATCTCCTCCTCATCCATAGCCATCCTTGCAGCCTCAGTAGAAGTGGTGGTGTTAGCCCATTAGGGCTTGATGCGGAGCCTGATGGGCTCATGACGAATCCAGCCTGGAGCTTCAAACTCATCACTGGGAAAGAGCTAATCCCAAGTCTTGGAGATCAGGTGAAACAGGTAAGGCCCATAGATGGGGACCTTACGGTTGAACACGGCAAACTGAAGCTCACACCACATGATATGTGAAACATCAAGTGGCTGAGTCTGAGCCTGACGGGCCTCCTCACAAAGGAGCATCATGTCAACGAGGTAAGCATGCGCATGTACCATATCACCAATGCGCGGGAAGAGGGTGTTCTGGAAGAGCCGATGCATGATGTCAAGGAAGGGGTTAAGCACCCACACCTTCTTCTTGCTTGGAAGTGTCTTCTGAACAAGAAATGGCATGAGCTTGTTCTTGTTGGCAGACTCAGATTTGGCATGAGGGCGAACTCCAACTGGCGTGCCGAGCCCTTCATCTAGAACATGAAGCAACTCCATGAACTCCTTCCATGTAGCAGACATCCGTCGACCATTGGTCATCCAAGTCATGGTCCTTGCTTCATCGACGCTGAAGTGGACCGAAGCAAAGAACTGTGCTATGATCTCTGGATCAAAATCCTTGTGGAAGGTGAGCATGTGTTCAATGTCGAACTGCTCCACTAGATCCAAAGCCTCTCCAAAGTACCCACGGCGCTTGTCCTGCCTCATATGATGCATGTCAATCCAGTGAACTTCGACGTAGTGGTTCTGCTTGGCCTTGATCACATCCATATAGATCAGATTCTGTTGCTTGGTCCAGAAGAGATCATTGCCTCATGAGTTAGCCCGGGGAGTCACATAGGGATTGAGCTTCCTTCGAATGACAAACTCGGCCTGGGGCATCTCATCCATGCCCATGACAGGATCCTTCTGCTTGTTGGCGGTGTGCTTGGTCCTGCGTTGGGAAGCAGATGACCCTCTGGAGCTTCATATGGGTTGCGCAGCCGCTTTGACCCTGTGTCACGGCTAGGATTCGAGCGACGAGCAAAAGAACCGGAGCCACCACCTAGACACAAAAACACAAAAAACACGCACGGGAAACAAGACGGGTCAATGCAAAAGGTAGAGGCCAAACCGAAGGAAACAAAAAGCATGAGATCTGGACAACACAAAGAGTGCTGGATACATCTACGGTAGTACCGGGCAGGTTTATGGATGTAAAAAATTACATCCGCTCCAGCTGCGGTAGTACCATGCCGGGGTGGCACGGTAGTACCGCGCCTGGGGCGGAAGTAATTTTTTACTTCTGGATGCCAAGCGGTAGTACCACGCGGATCAAAAACCACGACAAGAGTCGCGGATCTGGATCTAGAGCCTCCGCACGAAACCGTCGGTACTACCGTTGATCAACCGGTACTATTTTGACTATCCAAAGAGCATGCTTACTACACTACCACGCTCCTACGAATCCCACTTGCACAGATTTAGCCAAAAATCTCAAGAACACCACATGCATCTCCCCAAGACCTAAAGCACAAGGAAGGACGAAAAAGGAGAGGAACTTGGGGGAAAACCTTGGTCCATGGCAAGAGGGCGAGGTGGGGAACGATTCCACTGGTCGGAATCCGAGGAGAGCGGTCGGAGATGGAGATCCGGCGAAGGCCTCCGGCGCCGTTCTTGGGCAGGAGAGAGAGAGACGGGGTGGGGAATAGAGATGAATGGGTATGGGGAAGTTAGAACTTCCCCTGTCCTGCTCTTAACCCCCACCCGCTCGCATGGGCGCGGAAGTACCGCGGGCTATCGCGGTAGTACCGCCCGGGCGGAAGTACCGCACGCTGGGCGGTAGTACCGCTTTTTCACCGCACGCTAGCCCTTTGTGAGACCGCAAAACATAAATGCAGAGCAGCCCCAAAGTTCAAGCAACGACTAAACATTGTAATTCATGGTAGAAAAGATCCAGTCATGATGCACCCAACATTAGCTATGCACAATGCATCAGCATGACAACAGTGCTCTCAGATTATGGCGATTATTTGAGAAGGTGATGACACAACATAAAAGTGTTGGAAATATGCCCTAGAGGCAATAATAAAATGGTTATTATTATGTTTCCTTGTTCATGATAATTGTCTACTGTTCATGCTATAATTGTATTGACCAGAAACCGTAATACATGTGTGAATACATAGACCACAACATGTCCCTAGTGAGCCTCTAGTTGACTAGCTCGTTGATCAACAGATGGTCATGGTTTCCTGACTATGGAGATTGGATGTCATTGATAACGGGATCACATCATTAGGAGAATGATGTGATGGACAAGACCCAATCCTAAGCATAGCACAAGATCATGTAGTTCGTTTGCTAAAGCTTTTCTAATGTCAACTATCATTTCCTTAGACCATGAGATTGTGTAACTCCCGGATACCATAGGAGTGCTTTGGGTATACCAAACGTCACAACATAACTGGGTGACTATAAAGGTGCACTACAGGTATCTCCGAAAGTGTTTGTTGGGTTGCACGAATCGAGACTGGGATTTGTCACTCCGTATGACGGAGAGGTATCTCTGGGCCCACTCGGTAATGCATCATCATAATGAGCTCAATATGACTAGGTAGTTAGTCACGTGATCATGCATTACGCAACGAGTAAAGTGACTTGCCGGTAACGAGATTGAACGAGGTATTGGGATACCGACGATCGAATCTCAGGCAAGTAACGTACCGATTGACAAAGGGAATTGTATACGGGATTGCTTGGATCCTTAACATCGTGGTTCATCCGATGAGATCATTGTGGAACATGTGGGAGCCAACATGGGTATCCAAACCCCGCTGTTGGTTTTTGGCCGGAGAGATGTCTCGGACAAGTCTGCATGATTCCTGAACCCGTAGGGTCTACACACTTAAGGTTCGATGACGCTAGGGTTATAGAGAAAGTTTGTATGTGGTTACCGAATGTTGATCGGACTCCCGGATGAGATCCCGGACGTCACGAGGAGTTCCGGAATGGTCCGGAGGTGAAGATTTATATATGGGAAGTCATCATACGGTCACCAAAAGTATTCGGGGGTTTACCGGTATTGTACCCGGGACCACCGAAGGGGTTTCGGGGGTCTACCGGAAGGGTCCACCTGCCCCGGAGGGCACTATGGGTTGTATGTGGAAGGGAACCAGCCCCTAAGTGGGCTGGGCGCCATCCCCCCTAGGGCCCATGCGCCTAGGGTTGGGGGGGAACCCTAAGGGGGGCGACCCCTTGGCTTGGGGTTCAAGCCCCCTCCCCTTGCCCCCCCTCTAGATCTCATCTAGAGGGGCCGGCCCCCTTCCCCCTTCACCCTATAAATAGGGGGGGGGGAGGGAGGGCAATGCCACCACATCCAAGGCCCAGCCCTCCCCCTCTCCAACACCTTGCCTCCTCCGTTTGAGCTTGGCGAAGCCCTGCCGAAGAACCGCTGCTCCACCACCACCATGCCGTCGTGCTGCTGCTGGAGTTGTCTTCCCCAACCTCTCCCTCCTCCTTGCTGGATCAAGGCGCGGGAGACGTCACCGGGCTGCACATGTGTTGAACGCGGAGGCGCCGTTGTTCGGCGCTAAGATCGGAATCGACAGCGATCTGAATCGCTACGTGTACGACTCCTCCAACCGTGTTCTTGCAACACTTTCGTTTCGCGATCTTCAAGGGTATGAAGATGCACTCCCCTCTCTCTTGTTGCTAGTCTCTCCATAGATTGATCTTGGTGATGCATAGAATTTTTTTAATTTCTGCAACGATCCCCAATAGTGGCATCATGAGCTAGGTTTATGCGTAGTTTCTATGCACGAGTAGAACACAAGTTGTTGTGGGCGTCGATTTTGTCAATTTACTTGCCGTTACTAGTCTTATCTTGATTCGGTGGCATCGTGGGATGAAGCGGCCCGGACCGACCTTACATGTACACTTACGTGAGACAGGTTCCACTGACTGACATGCACTAGTTGCATAAGGTGGCTAGCAGGTGTCTGTCTCTCCCACTTTAGTTGGATCAGATTCGATGAAAAGGGTCCTTATGAAGGGTAAATAGCAATTGGCATATCACGTTGTGGTTTTGGCGTGGGTAAGAAACGTTCTTGCTAGAAACCTATAGCAACCACGTAAAAACTTGCAACAACCATTAGAGGACGTCTAACTTGTTTTTGCAGCATATGTCGTGTGATGTGATATGGCCAAAAGGATGTGATGAATGATATATGTGATGTATGAGATTGATCATGTTCTTGTAGTTTTCTTGTAGTAGGAATCACGACTTGCATGTCGATGAGTATGACAAGCGGCAGGAGCCATAGGAGTTGTCTTAATTTATTGTATGACCCGCGTGTCATTGAATAACGCCATGTAATTACTTTACTTTATTGCCAAACCGTTAGCCATAGTAGTAGACGTAATAGTTGGCGAGACAACTTCATGAAGTCACGATGATGGAGATCATGGTGTCATGTCGGTGATGATGATGATCATGGCACCCCAAAGGTGGAGATCAGAAGGAGCAAAATGATATTGTCCATATCATGTCACTATTTGATTGCATGAGATGTTTATCATGTTTTTGCATCTTATTTGCTTAGAACAACAGTAGCATAAATAAGATGATCCCTCATAAAATTTCAAGAAAATGTTCCCCTTAACTATGCACCGTTGCGAAGGTTCGTTGTTTCGAAGCACCACGTGATGATCGGGTGTGATAGATTCTAATGTTCGCATACAACGGGTGTAAGCTAGATTTACACATGCAAAACACTTAGGTTGACTTGACAAGCCTAGCATGTACAGACATGGCCTCGGAACACAAGAGACCGAAATGTTGAACATGATTTGTATAGTAGATACGATCAACATGAAGATGTTCACCGATGATGACTAGTCCGTCTCACGTGATGATCGGACACGGCCTAGTTGACTCGGATCATGTATCACTTAGATGACTAGAGGGATGTCTATCTGAGTGGGAGTTCATTAAATAATTTGATTAGATGAACTTAATTATCATGAACTTAGTCTAAAATCTTTGCAATATGTCTTGTAGATCAAATGGCCCACGCTAATGTTGCCCTCAACTTCAACACGTTCCTAGAGAAAACCAAGTTGAAAGACGATGGTAGCAACTATACGGACTGGGTCCAGAACTTGAGGATTATCCTCATAGCTGCCAAGAAAGCATATTCCCTTGATGCACCGCTAGGTGAAGCACCTGTTTTCCCAGCAACTCAAGACGTTATGAACGCCAGGCAGTCACGTAGTGATGATTACTCCCTGGTTCAGTGCGGCATGCTTTACAGCTTAGAATCGGGGCTCCAAAAGCGTTTTGAGCAGCACAGAGCATATGAGATGTTCCAAGAGCTGAAAATGGTTTTCCAAGCTCATGCCCGAGTCGAGAGATATGAAGTCTCCAACAAGTTCTACAATTGTAAGATGGAGGAGAATAGTTCTGTCAGCCAGCACATACTATAAATGTGTGGGTTGCACAACCACTTGTCTCAGCTGGGAGTTAATCTCCCAGATGACACGGTCATTGACAGAATCCTTCAGTCGCTTCCACCTAGCTACAATAGCTTTGTGATGAACTTCAATATGTAGGGGATGGTGAAAACCATTCCTGAGGTATTTTCAATGCTGAAATCAGGGGAGGTGGAGATCAAAAAGGAACATCAAGTGTTGATGGTCAATAAAACCAATAGTTTCAAGAAAGGCAAGGGTAAGAAGAACTTCAAGAAGGACGACAAGGGAGTTGCCGCGCCCGGTACGCCAGTTGCCGGGAAGAAGCCAAAGCATGGACCCAAACCTTAGACTGAGTGCTTTTATTGCAAGGGAAACGGTCAGTGGAAGCGGAACTGCCTCAAGTACTTAGCGAACAAGAAGGCCGGCAACACCAAAGGTATATGTGATATACATGTTATTGATGTGTACCTTACCAGTACTCGTAGTAGCTCCTAGGTATTTGATACTAGTGTGGTTGCTCATATTTGTAACTCAAAATAGGAGCTGCGGAATACACGAAGACTGGCGAAGGACAAGGTGACGATGCGCGTCGGGAATGGTTCCAAGGTCGATGTGATCGCCGTCGGCATGCTGCCTCTACATTTACCTATGGGATTAGTTTTAAACCTCAATAATTGTTATTTAGTGCCAGCTTTGAGCATGAACATTGTATCTGGATCTCGTTTAATGCGGTATGGCTACTCATTTAAATCCAAGAATAATGGTTGTTCTATTTATATGAGAGATATGTTTTATGGTCATGCCCCATTGGTCAAAGATTTATTCTTAATGAATGTCGAACGTGATGTTACACATATTCATAGTGTGAATACCAAAAGCTGTAAGGTTGATAATGATAGTCCCACATACTTGTGGCACTGCCGCCTTGGTCACATTGGTGTCAAACGCATGAAGAACCTCCATGCAGATGGACTTTTGGAGTCTCTTGATTATGAGTCATTTGACATGTGCGAACCATGCCTCTTGGGCAAAAATGACCAAGACTCCGTTCTCCGGAACAATGGAGCGAGCAACCAACTTATTGGAAATCATACATACTGATGTGTGCGGTCCAATGAGCGTTGAGGCTCGCGGTGTGTATCATTATGTTCTCACCCTCACTGATGACTTAAGTAGATATGGGTATGTCTACTTGATGAAACACAAGTCTAAGACATTTGAAAAGTTCAAGGAATTTTAGAGTGAGGTAGAGAATCAATGTGACAGAAAAATAAAGTTCTTACGATTAGATCGTGGGGGAGAATATTTAAGTCACGAATTTGGTACGCACTTAAGGAAATGTGGAATTGTTTCATAACTCACGCCGCCTGGAACACCTCGGCGTAATGGTGTGCCAGAACATCGTAATCGCACTCTATTGGATATGGTGCAATCTATGATGTCTCTTACCGATTTGACGCTATCATTCTGGGGATATGCTTTAGAGACAACCACATTCACTTTAAATAGGGAACCATCCAAATCCGTTGAGACGACACCATATGAATTATGGTTTGGGAAGAAACCTAAGATGTCGTTTCTAAAAGTTTGGGGATGTGATGCTTATGTCAAGAAACTTCAACCTGAAAAGCTCGAACCCAAGTCAGAAAAATGCGTCTTCATAGAATTCCCCAAGGAAACCATTGGGTATACCTTCTACCTCAGATCCGAAGGCAAGATCTTCATTGCCAAGAACGGGTCCTTTCTGGAGAAAGAGTTTCTCTCGTAAGAAGTGAGTGGGAGGAAAGTAGAACTTGATGAAGTACTGCCTCTTGAACCAAAAAGTAGCGCAGCTCAGGAAGATGATTCTGTGGTGCCTGCACCGACTAGAGAGGAAGTTAATGATGATGATCAAGGTACTTCAGATCAAGTTGCTACTGAACTTCGTTGGTCCACAAGGACACGTTCCACACCAGAATGGTATGGCAACCCTGTCCTAGAAATCATGTTGTTAGACAACAGTGAACCTTCGAACTATGAAGAAGTAATGGCAGGCCCAGATTCCAACAAATAGCTTGAAGCCATGCAATCCAAGATAGGATCCATGTATAAAAACAAAGTATGGACTTTGACAGACTTGCCCGATGATCGGCGAGCGATAGAAAATAAATGGATCTTTAAGAAGAAGACGGACGCGGATGGTAATGTTGCCATCTATAAAGCTCGGCTTGTCGCTAAGGGTTACCGACAAGTTCAAGGGGTTGACTACGATGAGACCTTCTCACCCGTAGCGAATCTGAAGTCCGTCCGAATCATGTTAGCAATTGCCGCATTCTATGATTATGAGATATGGCAAATGGACGTCAAAACGACATTCCTTAACGGCTTCCTTAAGGAAGAATTGTATATGATGCAACTGGAAGGTTTTGTCGATCCTAAGAATACTAACAAGGTATGCAAGCTCCAGCGCTCCATCTATGGGCTGGTGCAAGCATCTCGGAGTTGGAACATTCGCTTTGATGAAATGATCAAAGCATTTGGGTTTATGCAGCCTTATGGAGAAGCCTGCGTTTACAAGAAAGTGAGTGGGAGGTCTGTAGCATTTCTCATATTATATGTGGATGACATACTATTGATGGGAAATGATATAGAACTTTTGGAAAGCATAAAGGCCTACTTGAATAAGTGTTTTGCAATGAAGGACCTTGGAGAAGTTGCCTACATATTAGGCCTCAAGATCTATAGAGATAGACCGGGACGCCTCATAGGTCTTTCACAAAGGACATACCTTGATAAGATATTGAAGAAGTTCAATATGGATCAGTCCAAGAAGGGGTTCTTGCCTTTATTGCAAGGTGTCAAATTGAGCTCGGCTCAAATCCCGACCATGGCAGAAGATAGAGAAAAGATGAGTGTCATCCCCTATGCCTCAGCCATAGGGTCTATTATGTACGCCATGTTGTGTACCAGACCTGATGTAAACCTTGCTGTAAGTTTGGTAGGGAGGTACCAAAGTAATCCCGACATGGAACACTGGACAATGGTCAAGAATATCCTGAAGTACCTAAAAAGGACTAAGGATATGTTTCTCGTTTATGGAGGTGACGAAGAGCTCGTCTTAAAGGGTTACGTCGATGCTAGCTTTGACATAGATCTGGATGACTCTAAGTCACAAACCGGATACATGTATATTTTGAATGGTGGGGCAGTAAGCTGGTGCGGTTGCAAGCAAAGTGTTGTGGCAGGATCTACATGTGAAGCGGAGTACATGGCAGCCTCGGAGGCAGCGCATGAAGTAATCTAGATGAAGGAGTTCATTACCGACCTAGGAGTAATTCCCAATGCGTCGGGCCCGATGAATCTCTTCTGTGACAACACTGGAGCTATTGCCCTTGCCAAGGAGCCCAGGTTTCACAAGAAGACCAGACACATCAAGCATCGCTTCAACTCCATTCGTGAAAATGTTCAAGATGGAGACATAGATATTTGTAAAGTGCAAACAGATCTGAATGTCGCAGATCTGTTGACTAAACCTCTTCCGCAAGCAAAACATGATCAACATCAGAACTCTATGGGTGTTCGATTCATCACAATGTAAATAGATTATTGACTCTAGTGCAAGTGGGAGACTGTTGGAAAAATGCCCTAGAGGCAATAATAAAATGGTTATTATTATATTTCCTTGTTCATGATAATTGTCTACTGTTCATGCTATAATTGTATTGACCGGAAACCATAATACATGTGTGAATACATAGACCACAACATGTCCCTAGTGAACCTCTAGTTGACTAGCTCGTTGATCAACAGATGGTCATGGTTTCCTTACTATGGACATTGGATGTCATTGATAACGGGATCACATCATTAGGAGAATGATGTGATGGACAGGACCCAATCCTAAGCATATCACAAGATCGTGTAGTTCGTTTGCTAAAGCTTTTCTAATGTCAACTATCATTTCCTTAGAACATGAGATTGTGTAACTCCCGGATACCGTAGGAGTGCTTTGGGTGTACCAAACGTCACAACGTAACCGGGTGACTATAAAGGTGCACTACAAGTATCTCCGAAAGTGTTTGTTGGGTTGGCATGAATCGAGACTGGGATTTGTCACTCCGTATGACGGAGAGGTATCTCCGGGCCCACTTGGTAATGCATCATCATAATGAGCTCAATGTGACTAAGTAGTTAGTTACGGGATCATGCATTACGCAACGAGTAAAGTGACTTGCCGGTAACGAGATTGAACGAGGTATTGGGATACCGACGATCGAATCTCGGGCAAGTAACGTACCGATTGACAAAGGGAATTGTATACAGGATTGCTTGAATCCTTGACATCGTGGTTCATCCAATGAGATCATCGTGGAACATGTGGGAGCCAACATGGGTATCCATATCCCGCTATTGGTTATTGGCCGGAGAGATGTCTTGGTCATGTCTGCATGATTCCCGAACCAGTAGGGTCTACACATTTAAGGTTCGATGATGCTAGGGTTATAGGGAAAGTTTGTATGTGGTTACCGAATGTTGTTCGGAGTCCCGGATGAGATCCCGAACATCACAAGGAGTTCCGAAATGGTCCGGAGGTGAAGATTTATATATGGGAAGTTATCATACTGTCACCGGAAGTATTCAGGGGTTTGCCGGTATTGTACCGGGACCACCGAAGGGGTTCCGGGGGTCCACCGGAAGGGTCCACCTGCCCCGGAGGGCCCTATGGGATGTATGTGGAAGGGAACCAGCCCCTAAGTGGGCTAGGTGCGATCCCCCCTAGGGCCCATGCGCCTAGGGTTGGGGGGGGGGCGTAAGGGGGGTGCCCCCCTTGGCTTGGGGGGCAAGCCCCCTCCCCTTGGCCGCCCCCTCTAGATCTCATCTTGAGGGTCCGACCCCCTTCCACCTTCACCCAATAAATAGAGGGGAGGAGGAGGGTCAGCGGCACCACATCCAAGGCGCAGCCCTCCCCCTCTACAACACCTCTCCTCCTCCGTTTGAGCTTGGCGAAGCCCTGTCGGAGAACCGCTGCACCACCACCACCACGCTGTCGTGCTGCTGCTAGAGTTGTCTTCCCCAACCTCTCCCTCCTCCTTGCTGGATCAAGGCATGGGAGACGTCACCGGGCTGCACATGTGTTGAACGCGGAGGCGCCGTTGTTCGGCGCTAAGATCGGAATCGACCGCGATCTGAATCGCTACGTGTATGACTCCTCCAACCGCGTTCTTGCAACGGTTCCGTTTCGCGATCTTCAAGGGTATGAAGATGCACTCCCCTCACTCTCGTTGCTAGTCTCTCCATAGACTGATCTTGGTGATGCGTAGAAATTTTTTAATTTCTGCAACAATCCCCAACAAAATGTAAATAGATAGTCCCTTCGCAGAGGAAAGCACTGATTTGCAGAGGTGCGAGAGCTCAAGTTTTTAAAACATAGGTAAATGAAATTTTGAGACATGCACCCTTCTTGTTTACTTTACGACCATCAGTTATCAATATCTTCCATGCTAAACAAATTAGTAGCAGTTCCCAAGTGGTAAAGTAAAGGTTTTTGCTCCATACGAGTTTTGTTTGATTATTGATAAGTTCTTTTTGCAATTTGGGACTGGGAATCCCTATTACCGCTCTTTTCTCGTGCAATGGTGAGTGAATAAACACCCAATCTGAGAATAATCCTCTTAGCATGGAAGATACCAACTACCTCATGTCGCTCTATGAACAATCCAGGCACACAAAAAGGATATTTATTTTAAGTTTTTAGAGGTGGCACATGCAAATTTACTTAGGATGGCAGGGTAATACTGCATATATGTAGGTATGGTGGACTCATCTGGAATAACTTGGGTTTCAGGTTTTTGATGTACAAGCAGAATTCCCACTTAGTACAGGCGAAGGCTAGCAAATAGGTTGAGAAGCGGCCATCTAGAGAGCAGCAATGGTCATGAACATGCATTATGCTTAAGTAACATTGGATATTAGCATGAGTATGATATGAACACCATGAACATAAATATCATAGAGGCATGAACATGTGCCAAGTCAAGCCACTCGAACATTCAAAGGAGGATACCATATCATCATACTATATCACAATCATTTTAACGCAATGTTGACATCCAAGATAAATCATTATCCACTCCTAGCTACTTATGCATGGCATGAGAAACTATAATATCTAATTGTCATTGCAAACATATTTGATTATAATAGGTTGAATCATGGATACTAGGTTAAACATACTTACAAAAATAGAGCAAGTCGAGTTCATACCCGTTTCTCTCTGCCACGGCCAGTTCATCGAATATCGTCATTATTGCCATTCACTTGCACGAACGAACGATTTGAAAATAATAATAGTGCAAGATTGTCATGGACTAAGCTGGAATCTGCAAAAAATTTATTCAAAAGGAGAAGACAAGGTAATATGGGCTCTTTGCCAGATCAACAATAATGCACATGAGAGCCACTCAACATTTTCATCATGGTCTCTCCTCGGTATGACTCGATAAAAAGAAAATAAATTCAGAGTAACACATCGAAATATTTTTGGAGTTTTTGTTTTTTCATAAACAAGCAAATGAAAAGAGAAAAGCAAAAATGAGAAAAACTATTTACAGGGAAAGCTCCCAACAAATAAAGAAGAACAAAGAAATCTTTTTGGGTTTTCTTTTTAGTGCTACGACAATTTAAACTAGGAAGAAAAATCAAAAAGTAGCAAGAAACATTTTTTTGGATTTTCTCAAAGTTTTTGAAACACATAAGAAGAAAGTGAGAAAATAAATCTAACATGGATAATACAAAGTGTGAACACCGACAACTGGAATGAAATGTTTGAACATGAATGTAATGTCGGTGGGAATACGTACTCCCCCAAGCTTAGGCTTTTGGCCTAACTTGGTAATCACCAATCGTAGAAACTGTGAGGTCCAATGTTGAAGTGTTGGGGAGCAGGAACCTGAGGGTCCCACTATTGAGGCTCCTCCTGTGCTGCACCCAGGTTGTTTTCGGTAAGCAACAATGTCCTCAGGCATAATCCTGTATCCGCCCCTGGAAACATGATCAAACGAAGCAGGTGCAGGCAAGGGAATGATATCATGAGTTTTCATACTGAAAACTAAGTTGTAAGGAATATCAATGTCAGGGTAATCCGTAGCAATAAACTGGTGGTCTTCCATAGATGATCAATCTAGGTAAACCCTAGGCAAAGGATGATCATGCTGGCATATCTGCGCGTTAAAGTGAGTCACCAAGCGAGTAGCGCAAATGCCCCCATGTATTTTACCCTTAGATCTGTTAAGGTGAAGGCAACGTGCCACAATAGCTCCCAAGCTATAAGTGTTGTTTCCATAAAGTGCGCGACGCAAAACAACAAAGTCTGGGGCGCTAAGTGCACCCACCTTCTCTCTAGCAAGTAAGCATTTTGCAATAAATCTAGCAAAATAATGTACAACAGGGAAATGCAAGCTAGCAGCAGTGGTACTCGATACTCCTCTCTCATCCCCACTGTCAGAGTACGGTAAAAACCTTGAAACTCCGTGGGCCTAGGCTCTACCAAATCACCATCAGAAGGAAGCATGCATATATCACAAAATTCAGTAAGTGGTATCTGGTGGTTTTCAACATATAAATTAAATGACACCTCAGGGGATTATTCCTGGAATGGAAATGAAAGTTTTGCACAAAGGAATTTGTGAGGAGATGATACTATTCGCATTCAGCTGCGATGAAGTCAGTGAGGCCGGCATTAGCAACATATTGTGTGAACTCTTGAAGGATTCTAGCCCCTTCCATGAATGGATTATGTGGCCACTCGCACGCTCGTAACTCCGCCAACCTCTGGGTATGGAGATCATTGTCAGATGACTCCCCAGTAACCCCCTTGGAGTTCTTCTTGGAAGCAAACTTCCTAAATAAACTCATCTTTTTCCTATGAACAAAATTCTGAAATTTTTAGTCCACAAAATGTTTCTCAAAAAAACTTCACAAAAATGATAGCAACTACTCATAGGGATGTATAGAGGCCATAGCAAGCATTCAAACTACTTAGAACTCTAAGAATTCAACATGCAAGCTCATCTACAGCAGCACCAAGAGTAGCTAATTATTCCAAATATAAACCACTAAAGCAAAAACTAATTGGACACATGGAGGAGTCACATACCAAGCAACAATTCCGCGAAACAGTTTTGGTAACGGAGCTTCGAGTAAAGAGATCGAAATCCGCGGTTTCGAGAGCAAGAACACGAGAGAGATAGCAATGGTGATTTTTTTTCTGGATGAATGTGGTGATGTGGGAATAAGAAGTAAGTAAGGGGGCTCACATGGGGACCACAACCCACCAGGGCGCGCCTGGGGGTTCTGGCGTTCCCAGGTGGGTTGTGCCCACCTGGTGCATGATACGTCCATTTTGCATCATGCTTTTATATCAATATTTATTGCATTATGGGCTGTCACTACACATTATGTCACAATACTTATGCCTTTTCTCTCTTATTTTATAAGGTTTACATGAAGAGGGAGAATGCCGGCAGCTGGAATTCCGGGCTAGAAAAGGAGCAAATATTAGAGACCTATTCTGCACAACTCCAAAAGTCCTGAAACTCTAGAAAGTCAGTTTTGGAATATATTAAAAATATTGGGCAAAGAAAGCACTAGAGGGGGGCCACCCACTAGCCACGAGGGTGGAGGGCACGCCCCTTGCCTCGTGGGCCACCTAGCAGGCCCCCGATGTCCATCTTCTGCTATATGGTGTCTTTTGCCCTCGAAAAAATCATAAGGAAGCTTTCGGGACGAAGCGCCGCCATCTCGAGGCAGAACCTGGGCATGACTAATCTAGGGCTCCGGCGGAGCTGTTCTGCCGGGTAAACATCCCTTCGTGAGGGGGAAATCATCGCCATCGTGATCACCATCGATCCTCTCATCGAGAGGGGGTCAATCTCCATCAACATCTTCACCAGCACCATATCCTCTCAAACCCTAGTTCATCTCTTGTATTCGATCTTTGTCTCAAAACCTTAGATTGGTACCTGTGGGTTGCTAGTAGTGTTGATTACTCCTTGTAGTTGATGCTAGTTGGTTTATTCGGTGGAAGATCATATGTTTAGATCCTTAATGCTATTCAATACCCCTCTGATTATGAACATGAATATGATTTCTGAGTAGTTATGTTTGTTCCTAAGGACATGGGAGAAGTTTTGTTATAAGTAATCATGTGAACTTGGTGTTCGTTCGATATTTCGATGAGATGTATGTTGTCTCTCCTCTAGTGGTGTTATGTGAATGTCGACTACATGACACTTCACCATTGTTTGGGCCTAGGGGCAGGCATTGGGAAGTAATAAGTAGATGATGGGTTGGTAGAGTGACAGAAGCTTAAACCCTAGTTTATGCATTGCTTCGTAAGGGGCTGATTTGGATCCATATGTTTCATGCTATGGTTAGGTTTACCTTAATTCTTCTTTCGTAGTTGCGTGTGCTTGCGAGAGGGGTTAATCATAAGTGGGATGCTTGTCCAAGGAAGGGGCAGTACCCAAGCACCGGTCCACCCACATGTTAAATTATCAAAGTAATGAACGCGAATCATATGAGCATGATGAAAACTAGCTTGACAGTAATTCTCATGTGTCCTCGGGAGTGCTTTGCTTTATATAAGAGTTTGTCCAGGCTTGTCCTTTGCTACAAAAGGGATTGGGACACCTTGCTGCACCTTGTTTAATTTTGTTACTTGTTACCCGTTACGAATTAATTTATCACAAAACTATCTGTTACCGATAATTTCAGTGCTTGCAGAGAATACCTTACTAAAAACCGCTTGTCATTTCCTTCTGCTCCTCATTGGCTTCAACACTCTTACTTATCAAAAGGACTACAATATATCCCCTATACTTGTGGGTCATCAAGACTCTTTTCTGGCGCCGTTGCCGTGGAGTGAAGCACCTTTGGTAGGTGGAATTTGGTAAGGAAACATTTATATAGTGTGCTGAAATTTACTGTCACTTGTTACTATGGAAAATAATCCTTTGAGGGGTGTCGGTGTCAAAACCGGTGGATCTCGGGTAGGGGGTCCCGAACTGTGCGTCTAGGCGGATGGTAACAGGAGACAAGGGACACGATATTTTACCCAGGTTCGGGCCCTCTTGATGGAGGTAAAACCCTACGTCCTGCTTGATTGATATTGATATTGTGGATGTTTACAAGAGTGGATCTACCACGAGATCAAGGAGGCTAAACCCTAGAAGCTAGCCTATGGTATGATTGTAATGATTGTTGTTGTGTCCTACGGACTAGAGCCATCCAGTTTATATAGACACTGGAGAGGGCTAGGGTTACATAGAGTCGGTTACAATGGTAGGAGATCTATGTATCCGTATCGCCAAGCTTGCCTTCCATGCCAAGGAAAGTCCCATCCGGACACGGGACGAAGTCTTCAATCTTGTATCTTCATAGTCTTGGAGTCCGGTCGATGATGATAGTCCGGCCGACGATAGTTCGGCTGATGATGGTAGTCCGGCTATCCGGACACCCCCTAATCCAGGACTCCCTCAGTAGCCCCCGAACCAGGCTTCAATGACGATAAGTCCAGCATGTGTGTAGTCTTCGGCGTTGCAAGGCGGGTTCTCCTTCAAGTTCTACGTACCTTCCGAACAGTGTCCGGCTTCCTCATCAATGTTGCGCGTCTTGGCTTCCACGCCCAATAATGGCCTTCTTCCACGCGTCGTGCGAATGTGAAAAGCCAGGGTGTCTTTTATGTTTTACCCCCTAGTTGTGCGAATAATCTGCCTATAAGGGAGGCAAGAATCCAGATCCAAATCACCATCTTCCTCCCGCAAATACTCATCGGAGCGCTTTCGACCAAGAATCCATTCCATCATGGACCGTCAACGTGGCTCCTCTTCTCGCGCTCCCAGCCCTTTGCCAGGAGATTGGAGGAGATGCTCTGTTCCGCACAATGAGCTGGTGAAGCTCCAAGCGGGGGGATATCTCCCTCCGGCCTTCATGGTTCCGGTTCGAGCCGGGCTGGCCACCTACAAAGGTGGGAAGCAAGCGGAGATTACCCCAAGTCCCAACAAAGGGGAGCGGGGATGCTTCGTCCCCTATCTGATAAGGGGGCTCGGATTTCCTATACATCCATTCCTCCGCGGGCTCTTGGAGTTCTACGGACTCCAGCTTCATCACCTCACGCCCGCCTCAATCCTGCATATTGCGGGTTACGTAGCTCTTTGCGAGCTATTCCTGGGCGTCGAGCCCCATTTCGCGCTGTGGAAGAGGTTGTTCTGCCTTGTGCCCCGCTCTCACTAGGGGTCCATATATCAAGTGGGCGGCGCCGAAATATGGCGCATTGCCGGGACCGGATATCCATCCGGAACCCCTAAGAAGGCGTCCGAAGATTGGCCTTCGGAATGGTTTTATATAGAAGACGCTCCGCTGCCGGACCCTGTTCGGATCGGCCTCCCGGAGTTCAGCAATGCTCCTCTAAAGAAACGCCTTAGTTGGCGTCCGCGGAGCCCCCAACTGGAGGAAGACAAGAGCGTCCATTATTTGATGGGCCGAATAAGGTTACTGGCCCATGCCGGGTTGACCATGATTGGAGTCATGGCAACATGCATTATGCGGGGGGTGCAGCCACTACAATACAGGGGCCACCCCATGTGGGATTTCAACGGGGAGGACGATGCCACCCGTCATGGCCGCAAAGAGCCGGATTCGGTCGAAGACCTGGTGACGATCCTGTCCGGCCTGTATAAGGGGGAGAAGGAGGATTTCCTTCGGACGAACCCGTTAAATGGGTTTTCCATGAATAATCCCCGGCCTTGGGTAAGCGAACACTCTGCGTGCCCGACCCATGCTTTTTGAAACTTAAGTTTCTTATATTGTGTTCTTCTTTCGACGCAGGAACTGCGCCGGATCACGGAGGACATGCTAAGTCCAGCTCCGCAACCCGAGGATCCAGAGAGATCCCGGGATCCGGCCTCCGAAGAGGATCCGGACATAAAGGTGGAGCTAATCGACGGGGTGTTCCACCAGCTCAGCATGGACAATGCTTTAGTCGCCATCACGGCCGACTATCCCGGACTATATCCGGCTTCCCAGGTGATTGCGACCGAAGTCCTGACACCGTCATTCCTTCCTTGCTTATTTCTGACCACCGTATATGATGGCGCTGTGCAGGAGGCGCCCCTAGGGCGAGAAGCCGAGCCCGCGGTGGCTGACCAACAAAGGCCAGTCCGGACCAGTAGGCGGAAGAGAAGCGCGGCGCAGACTGAAACGTCGCTGCAAAGGTGTAGCTCACAATTCATTATTTAGAGCAACATTCCTAGGAAGCGTTTGAGTGCTCATGACCTTTGTAGGGAAAAAAGCGCCCGTCGTACTGCGGGCGTGGAGGTTGCCAATCCAACCTCTACCAGCCAAGCTCCAGCACCTGGTCTGGAGGGGGAGGCGAGCGCAAGGCGCGAGCCGGACGTTCCTCCGACGGAGGATGCCGATAGACTGTCCGCCACCAAGTCTGAGGTGGAGAGTGCCATGAATCACAGGCGCCGCCGGACAGTATTTCGTGACACGTGCTTTTCCCCCGAGGCGTTGAATGCCTTTAACGCGGGGGACACGCACCTTCGTGCTGCTCTAGATGGTTTTACCAGAGCCACGGAGCAGTATGTAAAAGACATACGGGTAAGATAATTTAATAGTTGTATATGCCAGTAGCCCCCGAGACTTAAAGTAGTTATATTAACTGATTTAAGGATCATATGAAATGTAGGATCTTACCGAGAAGAATACCCAACTGTCTCAGGAGCTGCAAGAGTGCAAGGCCCAACTTGAGGCCGCACTCTCTGGCGCAGGAGGAAACACAGGGACCTCTCCTGGTAACGCATTATTTTAGAAAGATAAGTAGCATTTGGCCTTTGCGCAAGTCTAAAAAATGACGTTGCAGGTGCTGCCGGACAAGATCCGGACAGGCAAGAACTTCTGCGCCAACTAAAGGCCGGCGAGAGGGTGCTGCATAAGGTGCAGCATGAAAGGAACAAGCTCCAGGATGCCCATGCCCAGCTTGGAGAAGAGCTGAAAGGCGTTCGGGCCGAGCTATAGGGCTCCGTTAAGGAGAATCAGCGGCTTCATCGCGGCATCTATAGTAAGTGCTTGAGCGAACTCCTTTGAAAAGAAGAGTTCGGCGAGGAAGTCAATTTGACAGAATATGTCTGCAGGTATGCTCACAGGTCACCCTACGGAGGAGATGCCCGTATCAACGGGTGATCAACTTCCCGAATTGTTGCAACTGATCGAACGAGTTCGGCAGGCAATGAGCGGCGTCATCCAGGCTTTATGGCCAGCCTTCTCCTTACCCGAGGGTCTTGGGGAGCTTGCGGAGAAGCTTCAGGGAGTGCGGAAGCGCTTCCATTTATGGAAGATTTCGGCCTGCCGCTAAGGTGCCAGGGAGGCCTGGGCCATGGTAAAGATGCGGTACAAGAAGGCGGATCCCAACCACATGGCCGAAGTCGGACCTGTGGGGCCCGATGGGAAGGAGATCCCTGTGAGTTTAGTATACGACCAAGTAGAGTTGGCCACTAAATTTTCCCAACAGGACTGTAAATTAGACAACCTGTTAGACGGTATTGAGGAAGAATACAATCAGTCGATTTGACAATGTATTATAAAATGACATATAAAATGCCTTCTAGCCGGATTGTAGATCGTTTGTCTTTGCCGACCTTTTCGCTTCGACCTCGGGACCCTAGAGTCCGGAGTGTGTCCGAATACCTTCTCGGTTATGAAACAATCTGGGTATGCATGGAGACCAGGCGTAGGGGTCATTAGTGCTTTATCAGACAAGTGCCCAACTAGTTATGTTATATTACATGGGTAGTAAGAAACATCTTCTAGGGAGAATAGTTCCGTTAAGGGTTCCTTTCCTCTGGGGGTGGCATGCCCTAAAGTGCATGTCCGGACTGCGAAAAAAGCAGAAAAACATCTGGGGGCAGATAAATAAGTGGATAAAAATCATCTTTTAAGTCACCGACCGAATATTCCCTTAAGAACGCTAGCTTTCGGCTTCACCCAGTCTGAGGTACACATCTGGCTGACCCGGCAGTAACAATCGCAGAGGTGCTCCCTTTACCTCCTAGCCGAACAATCGGGAACGTAGGGGTAAGCACAGGAGCCAGGCAACCCAGCTTGGCCAAAACTTAAGTCATATCGATGCATATAATGGTGAATAAAAGGTACATGTGGAGGCTTGACACATGTGCTGGGCATGAAGCCCTTATAATTAAGCTTCTGGTAAAGAAGCCCCCAGGTATAATGAGTGCGGATAGCACATCAATTGCGTGTGAACGATGCGCAAGTAGGCCTTTTAAGGCTTTGATGAATAGGGTTTGAGAAGAAAAAGATAAACAAAAGGCAGCTGAAGTAAAAAAAATTGGACGGGGGGAAGGGACGAACTCTTAGTCCGGCGCTAGGCATAGAATCTTTGGAGGCGGGCTGCGTTCCATGGGTTCGGCTCGAGTCGGTTATCCGACACATTTCGTAGACGGTATGCTCCGCCGGTCAAGACTTGATCGATGATGAAGGGGCCTTCCCATTTGGGCTTGAGCTTGTCCTTTTTCTTGTCCGGCAGGCGTAGAACCAGTTCGCCAACGTTGTAAGTCTTGGCCCGTACTTCTCTGCTTTGGTATCTTCGAGCCTGCTGCTGATAGAATGCGGAACGAGCCTTGGCGACGTCGCGTTCTTCCTCCAATGCATCCAAGCTGTCCTGCCGGTCCAACTCGGCTTCTCTTTCTTCGTACATGCGCACTCGAGGTGAGTCATGAATGATGTCGCAGGGCAAAACTGCCTCTGCGCCGTATACCATAAAAAATGGTGTGAATCCGGTAGTACGGTTGGGCGTTGTCCGCAGCCCCCAGAGTACAGAGTCGAGCTCCTCTACCCAGTGCGTGTCAGATTTCGTAAGGGACCGCACTAGTCTGGGTTTGATGCCGCTCATTATTAGACCATTTGCTCGTTCCACTTGACCGTTGGTTTGAGGGTGATAGACTGAAGCATAATCGAGCTTGATGCCCATATTTTTGCACCATGATTTAACCTCATTGGCCGTGAAGTTCGTGCCGTTATCAGTGATGATGCTGTGGGGGACACCATAACTGTGTACTACCCCGGATATAAAGTCTATCACTGGTCCGGACTCTGCCGTTTTAACTGGCTTGGCCTCTATCCATTTGGTGAATTTATCCACCATGACCAATAGGTACCTTTGCTTGTGGGTTCCCCCTTTAAGTGGTCCAACCATGTCAAGCCCCCAGACCGCGAACGGCCAGGTAATGGGTATAGTTTTGAGGGCGGTGGGTGGCATGTGGCTCTGATTAGCAAAGAGCTGACAACCGACGCATCTTTGGACTAAGTCCTGAGCATCTGCCCGGGCCGTCGGCCAATAAAATCCTATACAGAATGCCTTTCCTACAAGGGCCCGGGCTGCGGCGTGGTGTCCTCCTAGTCCGGCGTGAATTTCAGCCAGAAGGTCTCGCCCTTCCTCTTCGGAGATACACCTTTGAAGGACTCCGGTTGTGCTTTTCTTATAGAGTTCTCCCTCATGGACCTTGTAGGCTTTAGATCGCCGGACTATGCAGCGGGCCTCATTATGGTCTTCGGGGAGTTCCTGCCTAAGCAAGTAGGCTAGGAACGGCTCTATCCATGGGGCGATTACTGCCATTATGTCGTGAGCTGAGGGTGTTGTTTCGTCGGCTGGATCGCCGGTTATGTCAGATTGCTCTGCGGCTGCCTCTGGTTTGTTATTTCCGGACTCCTCTTCCCATAGTACGGATGGCTTGAACAGCCGTTCCAGGAAGATATTTGGAGGGACAACGTCACGTTTTGCGCCGATGCGTGCTAGTACGTCGTACGCTTGGTTATTATCTCTGGCTACGTGGTGGAATTCAAGTCCTTCGAACCGAGCTGACATTTTAAGGACAGCGTTGCGATAGGCTGCCATTTTTGGACCCTTGGCGTCAAAGTCTCCATTTACTTGGGATATTGCGAGGTTTGAGTCCCTGCGCACCTCTAGGCGTTGGATGCCCATGGAGATTGCCATCCGGAGGCCATGTAAGAGGGCCTCGTATTCGGCTGCGTTGTTGGAGTCCGTGTACATTATCTGAAGTACGTATTGGACTCTGTCCCCGGTTGGGGACGTTAGTACGATGCCAGCCCCCAATCCGGCCAACATTTTGGAGCCGTCGAAATGCATAATCCAATTGGAGTATGCGCCGTATTCTTTAGGGAGTTCGGCTTCAGTCCACTCAGCGACAAAGTCAACCAAAACTTGCGACTTTATAGCTCGCCGGGCTTTGTAAGTTATATCGAATGGTAAGAGTTCAATGACCCATTTTGCAATCCTGCCCGTTGCGTCGCGGTTATTTATAATGTCATTTAGGGGTACTTCGGAGGCCACTGTTATCGAACACTCTTGAAAGTAGTGTCGGAGCTTCCGGGATGCCATGAACACCGCATACGCTATCTTTTGATAGTGCGGGTAACGGGACTTGCAGGGGGTTAAAACAGTGGATACGTAGTACACTAGTTTTTGAAGAGGGAATTTATGCCCTTCTGTCTCTCGTTCTACGACGAGCACCGCGCTTACTACTTGATGTGTTGCCGCGATGTATAACAACATAGGTTCGCCCAGGTTGGGCACAGCCTGGACCGGGTTCGTTGCCAATATGGCCTTTATTTCTTCGAGTCCGGAAGTGGCAGCATCCGTCCACTTGAAGTGTTCGGTGTGCCTGAGGAGGCGATAGAGGGGCAATGCCTTTTCTCCTAGGCGGGAGATAAAGCGGCTGAGAGCCGCCACGCATCCAGTCAATTTCTGGATCTGTTTGAGGTTTTTTTGGAATATCCAGCTGTGATAGGGCTCGGATTTTGGTCGGATTTGCTTCAATTCCTCTACCGGATACAATGAAGCCCAAGAGCTTTCCGGCTGGTACGCCGAAAATGCATTTTTCCGGATTCAGCTTGATGTCATATGCTCGGAGGTTGTCGAATGTGACCCTCAAGTCGTCTACTAGAGTTTCGATGTGTTTGGTTTTGACGACTACGTCGTCTACGTATGCCTCTACTGTTTTGCCGATCTGGGTAGCCAGACATGTCTGAATCATGCGCTGATATGTTGCGCCGGCATTTTTAAGTCCGAAGGGCATCGGGTTGAAGCAAAATGGTCCATATGGAGTAATGAACGCCGTTGCGGCTTGATCCGCTTCTGCCATCTTGTTTTGATGATAGCCGGAGTATGCGTCCAGGAAGCACAATGAATCATGCCCTGCAGTGGCATCGATGATTTGGTCGATGCGGGGGAGGGGGAAGGGGTCCTTTGGGCAGGCTTTATTTAGGTCTTTGAAATCGACCATAGGCGCCAGGATCTATCCTTTTTGGTACCATTACCAGGTTTGCTAGCCAATCCGGATGTTTGATGTCTCTGATGAATCCGGCTTCCAATAGTTTGGCTAGTTCTTCTCCCATTGCCTGTCTTTTGGGTTCGGAAAATCGTCGAAGAGCCTGTTTGACTGGCTTGAACCCTTTTAGGATGTTTAGGCTATGCTCTGCCAACCTGCGAGGGATTCCTGGCATATCTGAAGGATGCCAGGCGAAAATGTCCCAATTTTCCCGAAGGAATTCTCGCAGCGCAGCGTCTACATCAGGGTTCAACTATGCCCCGATGGAGGCCGTCTTTGTCGGGTCCGTTGGGTGGACCTGGAATTTTATAATTTTGTCTGCTGGTTTAAAGGAGGTGGACTTGGATCTCTTATCGAGTATCACGTCGTCTCTGTGCACCATAGCGCGCAGCACGGTGAGTTCCTCTGCCGCTAGGGCTTCGGATAGTGCCTCCAGGGCTAATGCGGCTGTTTTATTTTCGGCGCGGAGTGCTATGTCTGGATCACTAACGAGAGTGATTATCCCGTCGGGCCCAGGCATTTTGAGCTTCATGTACCCGTAATGGGGTACGACTTGAAAAATTGTGAATGCCTCTCGTCCTAATATAGCGTGATATCCGCTGTTGAACGGGGCCACTTGGAACGTGACTTCTTCGGATATGTAATTGTCCGGCGAGCCGAACACCACATCAAGTGTGATTTTTCCGGTGCAGCACGCTTCCCGGCTAGGGATTATTCCTCTGAAGGTTGTGCTGCTTCGCTCAATGCGGCTCCAGTCTATTTCCATTTTTTGAAGAGTTTCCTCGTAGATGAGGTTTAGTCCGCTGCCGCCATCCATGAGGACCTTTGTAAGTCGAAAGCCGTCCACTATTGGACTAAGTACCAGTGCGGCTGGTGCTCGGGCTGTTCGGAATTTAGGTTCGTCGCTGGCGTTGAAGGTGATGGCTGTGTCGCTCCATGGATTTGTTGTTGCTACTTGGTAGACTTCGGCGAGGCTGCGGATTGTTCGTTTCCGCATATTATTTGATGCGAAAGTCTCGAAGACTGTTGATACCGTACCGGTATTGTTGGAGTGGTTTTCCGGGGCTAGAAGCTCCTCGCCACTTTTGGCCACCTGCCGTAATATCTAACATGCTCGAAGGCTATGTGTTGGGATGACGCCCTCTGTACTGTGAATTTTACAGGGTCCGCTAAGCCATCCCTCCAGTACGGTTCCGTGCCCTTTATGGGGTTTTTGCTTTTTGGTTTTTGTATCTGGTGCCTGAGTGTAATGCACCCTTTTGTTGCGGACTAGGGTTGTATTCGGGGCCGGATTGTCCCAAAACTTATTTTCGGTTGTCCGGAAGCTCTCCATCGCACAGTACTTTCGTACTATGGACGCCAGGTCGGCGAAGCGTGTAATTTCACGACGGCTGACGGCGTTCCAGATTCCCTCGTCCGTGCAATTATTGCAAAAAATTGAGATTGCGTTTTCCTCTCGGCAGTCCTTTATCCTATCCATAACCAGGAGGAATCTGGCCCAATAGTGATGTACTGTCTCAGCGGGCTCTTGCCGGATTAGAGATAGATCGCATATGTCTGGGCGGGTGGGTGGAATTAAGTCCGGAACCCTACCCATCTCAAGGCTCGCAGGCCGAGAAGTTTCCAAATTTGGAAGCTTGGATTGCTGGACGTTGTCCAACGAGTCTGGTCCGATGCATGACTTTAAGTTCAGTGCTTGATCAAAGTCCATCCCTCCGCGGGAATCCGGCATGGGGGGTTCGGGAGCCCGGACATGACTAGTTTTCAATACAGGATAAGAGTCGCCGCATTGTTCCTCTACCACTGCAACGTGGTGGGTGACTTGGGGAGAGTTAATCTCTCTCAGATCGGTTTTAAGCCCAATCTGGTTGTAGTCTGTAGCGACTCCCAGGGCGGCGATGCAATCCAAGAGCTCGTTTACGGACGAGAGCTCTATTAGATCCAGCCGCTCGGCGAATTCCGAGCTGACGTGAAGATTGCTTTTGACGACTTGAGAGGTCATTGTCGAAGCGGTGGCCGGACAGGCAGTCATAAGAAAACCACCTAGCCGGATAGTTTGGCCGGCGGCCAAGGCTCCTTTGGCGAAAATACCGTCCTTGAAGACGGGAGGAGGCATCCTTCCTATCGGTGACAGCACAGAGGAACTCTCAATGAAATCACCAATGTCGGTGTCAAAACCGGCGGATCTCGGGTAGGGGGTCCCGAACTGTGCGTCTAGGCGGATGGTAACAGGAGACAAGGGACACGATGTTTTACCCAGGTTCGGGCCCTCTTGATGGAGGTAAAACCCTACGTCCTGCTTGATTGATATTGATATTGTGGATTTTTACAAGAGTGGATCTACCACGAGATCAAAGAGGCTAAACCCTATAAGCTAGCCTATGGTATGATTGTAATGATTGTTGTTGTGTCCTACGGACTAGAGCCATCCGGTTTATATAGACACCGGAGAGGGCTAGGGTTACATAGAGTCGGTTACAATGGTAGGAGATCTACATATCCGTATCGCCAAGCTTGCCTTCCATGCCAAGGAAAGTCCCATCCGGACATGGGACGAAGTCTTCAATCTTGTATCTTCATAGTCTTGGAGTCCGGTCGATGATGATAGTCCGGCCGACGATAGTTCGGCTGATGATGGTAGTCCGGCTATCCGGACACCCCCTAATCCAGGACTCCCTCAAGGGGCTTGTTCGGGGTATCTTCACCCCGACCAGAAGTGCAAAGAGTTTCTCCTCAACCTACTGAACCTACTGAAAATATTTACTTTGAAATTCCTTCGGGTATGATAGAGAAACTGCTAGCTAATCCCTATACAGGAGATGGAACATTACATCCCGATATGCACCTAATCTATGTGGATGAAGTTTGTGGATTATTTAAGCTTGCAGGTATGCCCGAGGATGTTGTCAATAAGAAGGTCGTCCCTTTATCTTTGAAGGGAAAGGCATTGACATGGTTTAGGCTATGTGATGATATTGGATCATGGAACTACAACCGATTGAAATTGGAATTTCATCAGAAGTTTTATCCTACGCATCTGGTTCATCGTGATCGTAATTATATATATAATTTTTGGCCTCGTGATGGAGAAAGTATCGCTCGAGCTTGGGGAGGCTTAAGTCAATGTTATATTCATTCCCCATTCATGAGATCTTAAGAGAAATTATTATTCAAAAAAATTATGCTAGGCTTTCTCTTCATGATTGCTCCATGCTCGATAGTTCTTGTACTGCTTCTTTTATGATGAAGACTATTGAATTCAGATGGGATTTATTGGAAAGAATTAAACGCAACTCTGAAGATTGGGAACTCGACGAAGGTAAGGAGTCAGGTATAACCCCTAAGTTTGATTGTGTTAAATCTTTTATGGATACCGATGCCTTTCATGAATTTAGCACTAAATATGGACTTGACTCTGAGATAGTAGCTTCTTTTTGTGAATCATTTGCTACTCATGTTGATCTCCCTAAGGAGAAGTGGTTTAAATATCATTCTCCCATTGAAGTGAAGGTAGTATAACCTATTAAAGTTGAAGAAAAGACTATTACTTATAATGTTGATCCTATTGTTCCTACTGCTTATATTGAGAAACCACCTTTCCCTATCAGAATAAAGGATCATTTTAAAGCTTCAACTGTGGTTCGTAAGAGTAATGCTAGAACACCTACACCCTCTGAGCAAATTAAAGTTGAACCTAGTGTTGCTATGGTTAAAAATCTCTTGGTCGATAATATCAATGGGCATGTTATTTACTTCTGTGATGAAGCTGCGAGAATTGCTAAACCCAATACTAAAGGTAAACATAGACCTGTTGTTGGTGCCTAATGTTTCTGTTAGAATAGGAGATCACTGTTATCATGGCTTATGTGATATGGGTGCTACTGTGAGTGCAATACCTCATTCCTTATACAAAAAAATTATGCATGATATTGCACCTGCTGAGATAGAAGATACTGATGTTACTCTTAAGCTTGCCAATAGAGATACTATTTCACCAATTAGGATTGTTAGAGATGTTGAAGTCTTGTGTGGGAAAATTAAATATCCTACTGATTTTCTTATTCTTGGTTCCCCACAAGATGACTTTTGTCTCATTATATTTGGTAGACCCTTCTTGAATACTGTTAATGCTAAGATAGACTGCGAAAAAGATATTGTTATTGTTGGTTTAGGGTATATGTCTCATGATTTTAATTTTGCTAAATTTCATAGACAACCCGATGATAAATAATTGCCTTGTAAACATGAAATTATTGGTCTTGCTTCTATTGCCGTGCCTCCTAATGATCCTTTAGAACAATATTTGCTAGACCATGAAAATGATATGTTCATGAATGAAAGAGGGGAAATAGATGAAGTATTCTTTAAATAGGGACCTATTCTGAAACACAACTTGCCTGTTGAAATCCTAGGGGGTCCTCCTCCAGCCAAGGGTGATCCCATGTTTGAGCTTAAACAATTACCTGATACTTTGAAATATGCCTATCTTGATGAAAAGAAGATATATCCAATTATTATTAGTGCTGACCTTTCAGAGCATGAAGAAGAGAAATGATTGAAAACTCTGAAGAAGCACAGTGCTGCTATTGGATATACTCTTGATGATCTTAAGGCATTAGTCCCACTCTATGCCAGCACAAAATAAAACTGGAGAAAGATGCTAAACCAGTTGTTGATCACCAACGACGGTTAAATCCTAAGATGAAAGAGGTGGTAAGAAATGAAATACTAAAGCTTCTGGAGGCAGGTATAATTTATCATGTCGCTGATAGTCAGTGGGTGAGTCTCGTTCATTGTGTCCCTAAGAAGGGAGGTATTACTGTTGTTCCTAATGATAAGGACGAATTGATCCCACAAAGAATTGTTACAGGTTATAGAATGGTAATTGATTTCCGCAAATTAAATAAAGCTACTAGAAAAGATCATTACCCTCTACCTTTTATTGATCAAATGCTAGAAAGATTATCCAAACATACACATTTTTGCTTTCTAGATGGTTATTCTGGTTTTTCTAAAATACTTGTGTTAATAAAGGATTAGGAAAATACCACTTTTACTTGCCTTTTCGGTACCTTTGCTTATAGGCGTATGCATTTTGGTTTATGTAATGCACCTGCTACCTTTCAAAGATGTATGACTGCTGTATTCTCTAACTTTTGTGAAAAGATTGTTGAGGTTTTCATGGATGATTTCTTTGTTTATGGAACTTATTTTGATGATTGCTTAAGCAACCTTGATCAAGTTTTGCAGAGATGTGAAGGAACTAATCTTGTCTTAAATTGGGAGAAGTGCCACTTTATGGTTAATGAAGGCATTGTCTTGGGGCATAAAATTTCTAAAAGAGGTATTGAAGTTGACAAAGCTAAAGTAGATGCTATTGAAAAGATGTCGTGTCCTAAGGACATCAAAGGTATAAGAAGTTTTCTTGGTCATGCTGGTTTCTATAGGAGGTTTATTAAAGACTTCTCTAAAATTTCTAGGCCTCTGACTAATCTCTTGCAAAAAGATGTTCGATTGTGTAGAAGCATTTGAAATACTTAAGAAAGCCTTGATTTCTGCACCTATTGTTCAGCCACCTGATTGGAATTTACCCTTTGAAATTATGTGTGATGCTAGTGATTATGCAGTAGGTGTTGTTCTAGGACAAAGAGTTGATAAGAAATTAAATGTTATCCAATATGCTAGTAAAACTCTAGACAGTGCCCAGAGAAATTATGCTACTAGTAAAAAGATTTTTTAGCAGTTGTGTTCGCTTGTGATAAATTTAGACCTTATATTGTTGATTCCAAAGTAACTGTTCACACTGATCAAGCTACTATTAAATATCTTATGGAAAAGAAAGATGCTAAACCTAGACTTATAGATGGGTTCTCTTGCTAAAGAATTTGATTTGCATATTATTGATAGAAAGGGAGCTGAGAGCCCCATTGCAGACAACTTGTCTAGGTTAGAGAATGTTCTTGATGACCCACTACCTATTGATGATAGCTTTCCCGGTGAACAATTAGTTATCATAAACGCTTCTCGTACTAGTCCATGGTATGCTGACTATGCTAATTACATTGTTGCTAAATTTATACCACCTAGTTTCACATACCAGCAAAAGAAAAAGTTTTTCTATGATTTAAAACATTACTTTTGGGATGAACCATACCTTTATAAACAAGGAGTAGATGGTGTTATTAGATGTTGTGTACCTGAGCATGAACAGGAATAGATCCTACGCAAGTGTCACTCTGGGGCTTATGGAGGACACTGTAACGCCCCGAATCCGATGCGCCAGGTGTCTTCAGTTATTTGCCGTTGTTGCCATGTCGTTTTATTGCGCGTTGCACTTTGCATGTCATCATCTGCATGTTTTCCAAAACTTGCATCCGTCCGGGTCCTTCTAATTCTCTCCGTTGTCCATTCTGAGCCCAGCCACACTCACACGCGCCACGTGGCCTCCATGCCCGCTCCCACCACTGCGGCCCTGCAGGCCCATGGGGAGCCCGCCCTGGGCCGCCCAGGGCCCGACCGCCCGAGCCCCGTGCCCGAGCGCGCCGCCCGGCTCCCCGAGCCCCTTCTCCCGCCAGCCCCGTCGCCGCAATGCCCCGACCTCGCCTCGCTGGAGTAGTCACCAGGACCCCGCACCGCCTCCCGCCGGCTAGCTCCGCCGCCCTGCCAGGCTGGGGAGCCGCCTCCTCCTCTCTTCCTCCTCCTCCACTTCTCCCTCTTACCCCGCCAGCCCTTTCTCTCCCGTAGGAATCCGCCATGGGCACAGCCCCTCGAGCTCGCCGTTCTCGCCTCCGCCACCGGGAATGGAAGGGTGGCCACCAGATTCGGTCTCCGGCGCCGTCCCCGGCCTCCTCGACACCCCCCTCTGTGCTCCCGCCTCGCGAAGCCGCCGCCGTCGAGCTACCACCGACCTTGATCGCCCCTGCATCTCCCGTCGACCCGCAGCTCGATCCAGATCGGATCGGGAGCGCCCACGTGGGCCACGGCCCAGCTTCCGCAGCCCAGCTCCAGATCCGGCACAGTTGGCCCAATGTGAGACGCCCTGTTTTTTCTCCTGTCCCTGAAATTCAACTTCATGATGCACTATTTGCATGACCATAACTTTGTGTGTACTGCTCCGTTTTGTGCATAAAATATGGCAAAATGTTCATCTCTTGATGTCTTCATGATGGAGTAGTTGCATTTATGCTACTATTCATATTGATTCCTTAATCATCATTGCAAAACTGCTAAGTGATATAAACTGCTGTAAACTGCTGCTTGTTAACATCATGTATGCATCTTGTGAGTGCTATAACTTTGTCCCTGTTGATGCTATGGTGATGATCTTGATATGCACACGTTCTGCTCTTCATGCTCTACATGTTGGTGTGCTTTACATTCATGTTAGGGTGCATCTTGATATCCTAATCCCTGTTGCAAAACTGTATGTTGCTGTTAACTGCTGAAAACTGTTGTAACTTGCCTATTTATTATTTTTATATCTTTTTGTGTGGTTTTCTTTTGAGCATCATGTCTACATGTTTTAGGAGCATAATTATGCCATCTTTACAGGGGTGGAATCCATGTATTTTGATATGCCATGTAGTGAGTGCATCAAGCTTGTGAAGTGGGCTACTTCCTATTAAGTTTTTGTCAAGTCTGTTTCTGTCATATCATGATGCTATCTTTGCTTGATGCTACCAATTAATCCATGCATAATCTGGAGATGCTTAGTTGACATGTTTTGGTTTCCTTGTTACTCTCTATCATGATATGCCTTTTTATGCCTTATATAGGTCATGTAGCATATGTTTTTATTGCCATGAACATGCTTATATAATTTTCCAGATTTCTGTTAACTTCATGATGCCTTGTTGTGAGCTTATTATTGAGTGATACATGCCTATTCTGGAGATACTCCAATTACATGCTTTGAAGTATGTTATGAGTACTTTGTTCACATGCCATGTTTGTTGATTTTGGGTATCATATGTCTCTGTTCCATGCTTGCAAACATGCTATCATAATGTTGCTGCTCTACACTTGCTGAAACTATTTCAACATTCAACCTTGTCATGTTGGTTTCCACTAATCCATGAGCCATATGTATATGATGCCATGATGTTATTTGCTCTTTGTTATGTGTACTTTGATTCCATGCACTTGTTTTCTATGTATAGTTGCTGTAGCATCTTTGTTTCATGTCTCCAACATGCCATCATATTAACTCTGCTCATGTATATACTTTTGTGTTATAAAGTGGCACTTTGCATTGATCATATTGGTTTAATATTGATGCCTATGAACCTGAACCTTAATGATATTTGAAGTATGTTATCTGTACATGAAGTGAGTGTCAAGTTTGTTCTCATATGATTCTTGTAGCATGTTGTTTTGATGTTTCCAAAGTGCCTACTTGCTGTTTTGGGCATATTGTTGTTATATCTTGTTTGGAGTGTATGTGTTGCACCGTTGCTCCGTTTTGAGCATGCTCTATATGAAACTTGCTCGATTTTGCTTGTAGTTTTATATTATCATGTTGAATCCTTGTTTTGAGTGTGTTTTCTTGATGTTTGTATGCATTTTGCATCAATGCCATGTTTAACTTGTGTTGCTCATATCTTCTAGGTCGTAGCTCCGAATGAAATAAACTTTATATGTAACTTGACTAGAATTTCATGTAGATCATCTTGGTGCATATTAACTTACTGTTTAACAACTTGAACATAAGGTTTGTTCAGATATGGACCAATTTCGAAAATTGCATATGAGGACTTACCGGAATTGTTATATGTTGTTTCCGGCCTCATTTAAACTTGACTTGATGTGTTGTTCTTGTTTGCATCATCTCTTGCCATGAGTAGCATCATATAGCCTTGTCATGCATCATGCTTGGTTGTGCATCATGTCATGTTTATGTGTTGTGTGTTTACCATGGTGTTTGCTTCTTTCCAGTTGTGCTTCTTCTCGATAGTTTCTGTTTCGTTGCGATCGTGAGGATTCGTTCGTCTACGCTTGGTTCGTCTTCATTTGCTCGTCTTCTTCATGGACTTGTTCTTCTTCCTAGCAGGATTTCAGGCAAGATGACCATTACCTTGGATCTCACTACTATCATTGTTATGCTAGTTGCTTCGTTCTATCGCTATGCTGCACTACCTATCACTTGTTTATCAAGCCTCCTAAATGGCCATGTCAGCCTCTAACCTTTTTCACCCTTCCTAGCAAACCGTTGTTTGGCTATGTTACCGCTTTTGCCCAGCCCCTCTTATAGCGTTGTTAGTTGCAGGTGAAGTTGAAGATTGGTCCATGTTGGATCAGGATTATTTTGGGATATCACAATATCTCTTATTTAATTAATGCATCTATATACTTGGTAAAGGGTGGAAGGCTCGGCCTTATGTCTGGTGTTCTGTTCCACTCTTGCCGCCCTAGTTTCCATCATACCGGTGTTGTGTTCCTTGATTTTGCATCCCTAACACGGTGAGGGGTATGGGACCCTCTTAACAGTCCGCTTTGAATAAAACTCTTCCAGCAAGGACCAACCTTGGTTTTACCATTTGCCTAATAACAACTAAAACTTAAATAAGGGATTTCCTCCGGACCCCTATTTTTTTAATCAACCCCCCGGGCCAGTGCTCCTCTGAGTGTTGGTCCAAACTGTCAACAGCCGGTGACCGCCAGGGGCAACTCTGGATTTGGCCTACCAGAAGTTTGGACAATCTGGTGTGCCCTGAGAACGAGATACACATGGCTCCTATCGGGATATGTCGGCACATTCGGGCGGTCTTGCTGGTTTTATTGTACCATTGTCGAAATGTCTTGTGCACCGGGACCCCGAGTCTGATCGGATGTCCCGCAATGGAGGATTGTCTCTGCAGATCGTGAGCTTATAATGGGCTAAGTTGGGACACCCCTGCAGGGTTTAAACTTTCGAAAGTCGTGCCCGTGGTTATGTGGCAGATGGGAGTTTTTAATATCCGGTTGTAGAGAACTTGACACCAGATTCGAACTAAAATACCCAACCGCGTGTGTAGCCGTGATGGTCTCTTCGCGGCGGAGTCCGGGAAGTGAACACGGTTTGAGTTATGTTTGGACGTAAGTAGTTTCAGGATCACTTCTTGATCATTATTAGCCTGCGATCATTTGCGTAGCTTCTCATCTTATTCTTGTATTCGTAAGTGAGCCACCATATCATGCTTAGTCTCTGCTGCAACCTCACCACTTATCCATTCCATACCCATTAAGATTTGCTAGTCTTGATACCCATGGTAATGCGATTGCTGAGTCCTCATGTGAAAGGATCGATATAGTTGACTAGAGGGGGTGAATAGGTAACTAACACTTTTTAATCTTTTCTTTACCAATTTAAACTTTGCAACAAAGTAGGTTGTCTAGATATGCAACTATGTGAGCAACCTATATGATGCAATAACAACTAGCACATAAGCAAGCAAGGGATACAACACAAATAAGCTTGCACAAGTAAAGGCACGAGATAACCAAGAGTGGAGCCGGTGGAGACGAGGATGTGTTACCGAAGTTCCTTCCTTTTGAGGGAAGTACGTCTCCGTTAGAGCAGTGTGGAGGTACAATGCTCCCCAAGAAGCCACTAGGGCCACCATATTCTCCTCACGCCCTCACACAATGCGAGATGCCGTGATTCCACTATTGGTGCCCTTGAAGGCAGCGACCGAACCTTTACAAACAAGGTTGGGGCAATCTCCACAACTTAATTGGAGGCTCCCAACGACACCATGAAGCTTCACCACAATGGACTATGGCTCTGAGGTGACCTCAACCTTCTAGGGTGCTCAAACACCCAAGAGTAACAAGATCCGCTAGGGATTAGTGGGGGGAACCAAATTTCTCTTGGTGGAAGTGTAGATCGGGGCCTTCTCACCCAATCCCGAGCAAATCAACAAGTTTGATTGGCTAGGGAGAGAGATCGAGCGAAAATGGAGCTTGGAGCAACAATGGACCTTAGGGTTGGAAGAGGTGAGTCTTCTTGGAGAAGAAGACCCCCTTATATAGTGGGGGGACAATTCCAACCGTTACCCACCACTCAGCCCGCGACCCGCGGAACTACCGCACCACAGGAGCGGTACTACCGCACGGGCCTACGGTACTACCGTGGTGGACCGCAGTACTACTGTGGGTGCGGCAGAGCCTGGACCTGAACAGAAGAGCACGGACAGGGCGCGGTAGAACCGCATGCGCGGTACTACCGCGGACCTATGCGGTACTACCGCAGGTCAGCCACAGGCCAGGCACGGTAGGCACAGATGTAAAAAATTACATCCGTGACTACCTTCGCTGAGATAATATCGAGCGAAAATCCAACACGGTACTATCGCGACCAGGGGTGTGGTACTATCGTGAAGGGTGCAGATGTAAAAAATTACATCCGCCCCTACCTCCGCTCCTGCTGCTGTACCTGGCCAGGCGACACGGTACTACCGCGCCCTAGCACGGTACTACCGCGTAGGGTGCGGATGTAAAAAATTACATCCGCCCCTACTACCGCTTGAGCAGCAGCGCCAGGCCAGAACTCACGGTACTACCGCTTAGGAGGAGTGGTACTACCATGGAAGCCCACGATACCACCGTGCCGGAGCCCGGTACTACCGCTGGCTCCTGCGGTAGTACCGCTCAGAGGAGCAGTACTACCGCTAGCCTGAGAAAAGCAACTCAGAGTCCTTCATTTCATAGAGACAAGGTGAGACGGAGGAAACTCCAAAGAGCCAAAGTAAAGGAGGTGCAAAATGGACGTGTATGTGAGATTCCACCCAAACCTTTCCAAAGCGGACCCCCTCTTAATAGTACGGCTTTCCTACGACTCAACTCCACCGAAAAGAACCGTAGAGAAACATCGTCTTCAATAATCTTCGAGGGGCATCAAATCATCTTGTGTTTAGTCATGATATATCTGAAAAGCTCAATACACACGATTAGTCCGCAAAAGCATTGTCATCAATCACCAAAACTACTAAGGGACAAGAATGCCCTTACATCGTGGCTCACCGATTACTACAACAACAGTTGCAGGTACATGATGCGATGATCATGACGTGAGAGCGATGTTTGCTTGTTTTGAGTTCTTCTTCTGCTTCATCGTTGAGGGGATAGGTTCCTGGTCGGCATCCTGGGCTAGCAGGGTGGATGTCGTTTGAGTTTCTGTTTGTGTTTCATCCGTAGTTCAATGTTGCTCTTGTGTATGATGTTGTTGTATTTGTGTGGCATTATATGCCTTTTGAGTGTATCCCCAACTATTATGTAATGGTATGATGTAATGATATCCACCTTGCAAAAGTGTCTCCAATATGCGCTTCTATCCTTGGTGGGACCTCCGAGTTCCTTTAGGATAGGATCGCATATTGGGCGTGACAGACACCACGCTAGAGATAGAACTGCACATAAGGTATTGCAATCCGGTTTTTATTGGCCTACTCTCTTCAAAGATGCCTGTAAGTTTGTCTTGTCTTGCGACGAATGTCAAAGAATTGGTAATATTAGTAGACGTTAAGAAATGCCTATGAATTATTCACTTGTGATTGAACCATTTGATGTTTTGGGCTTTGATTATATGGGACCTTTTCCTTCCTCTAATGTGTATACACATATTTTAGTTGTTATTGATTATGTTACTAAGTGGGTAGAAGCTATCCCAACTGGTAGTGTTGATCATAACACCTCTATTAAGATGCTTAAAGAAGTTATTTTTCCGAGGTTTGGAGTCCCTAGATATTTGATGACCGACGGTGGTTCACATTTTATTCATAGTGCTTTTCATAAAATGCTTGCTAAGTATGATGTTAATCACAAAATTGCATCTCCATACCACCCTCAGTCTAGTGGTCAAGTAGAAGTGAGTAATAGAGAGATTAAACTGATTTTACAAAAGACTGTTAATAGATCTAGAAAGAATTGGTCCATGAAACTTGATGATGCATTATGGGCCTATAGAACTGCATAAAAAAATCCTATGGGTATGTCTCTGTATAAAATGGTTTATGGAAAAGCATGTCACTTACCTCTCAAACTAGAAATGAAGGAAATATGCCCTAGAGGCTATAATAAAGTTGTTATTTATATTTCCTTATATCATGATAAGTGTTTATTATTCATGCTAGGATTGTATTAACCGGAAACTTAGTACATGTGTGAATACATAGACAATACAGAGTGTCCCTAGTATGCCTCTACTTGACTAGCTCGTTAATCAAAGATGGTTATGTTTCCTAACCATAGACATGTGTTGTCATTTGATAAACGGGATCACATCATTAGGAGAATGATGTGATGGACAAGACCCATCCATTAGCTTAGCATTATAATCGTGACAGATTTATTGCTACTGCTTTCTTCATGACTTATACATGTTCCTCTGACTATGAGATTATGCAACTCTAGACTATCGGAGGAACACCTTGTGTGCTATCAAACGTCACAAGGTAACTGGGTGATTATAAAGATGCTCTACAAGTGTCTCCGAAGGTGTTTGTTGGGTTGGCATAGATCAAGATTAGGATTTGTCACTCCGTGTATCGGAGAGGTATCTCTGGGCCCTCTCGGTAATGCTCATCACTATAAGCCTTGCAAGCAATGTGACTAATGAGTTAGTTGCGGGATGAAGCATTACAGAACGAGTAAAGAGACTTGCCCCTAACGAGATTGAACTAGGTATGATGATACCGACGATCGAATCTCGGGCAAGTAACATACCGATGACAAAGGGAACAATGTATGTTGTTGTGCGATTCGACCGATAAAGATCTTTGTAGAATATGTAGGAACCAATATGAGCATCCAGGTTTCGCTATTGGTTATTGGTCGGAGATTTTTCTCGATCATGTCTACATAGTTCTCGAACCTGTTGGGTCCGCACGCTTAACATTGGTGACGATTTGTATTATGAGTTATGTGATTTGATGACCGAAGTTTGTTTGGAGTCCCGGATGAGATCACGGACGTGACGAGCAGTCTCTAAATGGTCGAGACATAAATATTGATATATTGGATGACATTATTTGGACACCGGAAGAGTTCCGAGAGGTACCGTGTAAAAATGGAGTGCCGGAGGGGTTACCGGAACCCACGTGGAAGCAATGGGCCATCATGGGCCATAGGGGAGAGAGAGGAAATCCCACATAGGGGAGGCGCCCCCCATGGGGAGTCCGAATAGGACTAGGGGAGGGGGCGCGGCCCCCTTTCCCTCTCCCTTCCTTCCCCTCTTCTACCAGGTGGAATCCTACTAGGACTTGGAGTCCTAGTAGGACTCCCTTCTCCTGGCGCGCCCTGCAAGGTCCGGCCGGCCTCCCCCTCTCCTCCTTTATATACGGGGCAGGGGGGCACCCCAAAGCACATCAAGATTTCTCTTAGCCGTGTGTGGTGCCCCCCTCCACAGTTTAGACACCTCGGTCATATCACCATAGTGCTTAGGCGAAGATGCCGTCATGCCCTCATAGTTTACACACCGTATTCTCCTCACGCCCTAACACAATGCGAGATGCCGTGATTCCACTATTGGTGACCTTGAAGGCGGCGACTGAACCTTTACAAACAAGGTTGGGGCAATCTCCACAACTTAATTGGAGGCTCCCAACGACACCACGAAGCTTCACCACAATGGACTATGGCTCCGAGGTGACCTCAACCGTCTAGGGTGCTCAACCACCCAAGAGTAACAAGATCCGCTAGGGATTAGTGGGGGGAATCAAATTTCTCTTGGTGGAAGTGTAGATCGGGGCCTTCTCACCCAATCCCGAGCAAATCAACAAGTTTGATTGGCTAGGGAGAGAGATCGGGCAAAAATGGAGCTTGGAGCAACAATGGAGCTTAGGGTTGGAAGAGGTGAGTCTTCTTGGAGAAGAAGACCCCCTTATATAGTGGGAGGACAATTCCAACCGTTACCCACCACTCAGCCCGCGACCCGTGGAACTACCGTACCACAGGAGCGGTACTACCGCACAGGCCCGCGGTACTACCGCGGCGGACCGCGGTACTACTGTGGGCGCGGCAGAGCCTGGACCTGAACAGAAGAGCACGGACAGGGCGCGATATAACCGCAGGCACGGTACTACCGCGGTCCTATGCGGTACTACCGCAGGTCAGCCACAGGACATGCACTGTAGGCACAGATGTAAAAAATTACATCCGTGACTACCTCCGCTAAGATAATATCGAGTGAAAACCCGACACGGTACTACCACGACCAGGGGTGCGGTACTACCGTGAAGGGTGCGGATGTAAAAAATTACATCCGCCCCTACCTCCGCTCCTGCTGCTGTACCTGGCCAGACGACACGGTACTACCATGCCATAGCACGGTACTACCGCGTAGGGCACGGATGTAAAAAATTACACCCGCCCTTACTACCGCTTGAGCAGCAGCGCCAGGCCAGAACTCATGATACTACCGCTTAGGAGGAGCAGTACTATCGTGGAAGCCCACGGTACTACCGTGCTAGAGCTCGGTACTACCACTGGCTCCTGCGGTAATACCGCTCAGAGGAGCAGTACTACCGCCAGCCTGAGAAAAGCAACTCGGAGTCCTTCATTTCGCAAAGACAAGGTGAGACGGAGGAAACTCCAAAGAGCCAAAGGAAAGGCGGTGCAAAATGGACGTGTATGTGAGATTCCACCCAAACCTTTCCAAAGCGGACCCCCTCTTAATAGTACGGCTTTCCTATGACTCAACTCCACCGAAAAGAACCATAGAGAAACACTGTCTTCAATAATCTTCGAGGGGCATCAAATCGTCTTGTGTTTAGTCATGATATATCTGAAAAGCTCAATACACACGATTAGTCCGCAAAAGTATTGTCATCAATCACCAAAACTACTAAGGGACAAGAATGCCCTTACAATCTCCCCCTTTTTGGTGGATTGATGACAATACGGGATTTGCACAAAGGAAAAGAATATAGCACAAGCAAACCCCACATCTCTAGAATATAGACGAGATCCCCCTAGGTTCATGCTAGAGAGTAAAGTGCTTTGGACTGCACGGCACGAATACTAGGATCACCACTCCCCCTATATTTTAGAAACAAAGCATATCTTGCAATGGTAAGGCTAACACTAAACAAGATAGTAAATATGAGCAAAACATAAATAGCATGATATAGCATAAGCTCAATAAGGTAATAAGGTACGAGAGAGTGCATATGTCTTACACCATATGATAAACTTAGTCTCACGAGCACAACCAAACCAAAGAAAACAAGTTCAAAAGACGGAAAGCAAAGCGAACGACGAAACACACGACACACGACACGCAACACACGACACGCAAATCCTACACTCTCTCCCCCTTTGGCATCCAGACACCAAAAAGGCAGAGAGGGCACCTACAACAAAGGTGGTAGCTCTGGCGGAAAACGACTTCTCGTCGCCAGACTCCATAGCAGGAACGTACTCCTCCTCAGAATCGGTCCACTGGTAGCCCTGCTTAGCCAACTAGGCAGCCTCGGGGGTGATGTGCTTCTCAAAGCCGCTGGCCACGTCCTCCCCGCACGCCCTCAAGATCCTGATGTCGCGACTGTGACCCTCCTTCTGAGCAACATGGGCCTTGTACTGACCCTGGACCTACATGCAGAACAGCCTCTTCATCTTGATCTTCAGCTTCTTCGCCCAAGAGGGCTCAGTAGAGGGAGTAGTGAAAGCAGAACGGTCCTCAGCAGCCTCTTCCTCCTCAATCTCCTCCTCATCCACAACCATCCTTGCAGCCTCAGCAGAAGTGGTGGTGTTAGCCCATTAGGGCTTGATGCGGAGCCTGATGGGCTCATGACGAATCCAGCCTGGAGCTTCAAACTCATCACTGGGAAAGAGCTGATCCCAAGTCTTGGAGATCAGGTGAAACAGGTAAGGCCCATAGATGGGGACCTTACAGTTGAACACGGCGAACTGAAGCTCACACCACATGATATGTGAAACATCAAGTGGCTGAGTCTGAGCCTGACGGGCCTCCTCACAAAGGAGCATCATGTCAACGAGGTAAGCATGCGCATGTACCATATCACCAATGCGCGGGAAGAGGGTGTTCTGGAAGAGCCGATGCATGATGTCAAGGAAGGGGTTAAGCACCCACACCTTCTTCTTGCTTGGAAGTGTCTTCTGAACAAGGAATGGCATGAGCTTGTTCTTGTTGGCAGACTCAGATTTGGCATGAGGGCGAACTCCAACTGGCGTGCCGAGCCCTTCATCTAGAACATGAAGCAACTCCATGAACTCCTTCCATGTAGCAGACATCCGTCGACCATTGGTCATCCAAGTCATGGTCATTGCTTCATCGACGCCGAAGTGGACCGAAGCAAAGAACTGTGCTATGATCTCTGGATCAAAATCCTTGTGGAAGGTGAGCATGTGTTCAATGTCGAACTGCTCCACTAGATCCAAAGCCTCTCCAAAGTACCCACGGTGCTTGTCCTGCCTCATATGATGCATGTCAATCCAGTGAACTTCGACGTAGTGGTTCTGCTTGGCCTTGATCACATCCATATAGATCAGATTCTGCTGCTTGGTCCAGAAGAGATCATTGCCTCATGAGTTAGCCCGGGGAGTCACATAGGGATTGAGCTTCCTTCGAATGACAAACTCGGCCTGGGGCATCTCATCCATGCCCATGATAGGATCCTTCTGCTTGTTGGCGGTGTGCTTGGTCCTGCGTTGGGAAGCAGATGACCCTCTGGAGCTTCATATGGGTTGCGCAGCCGCTTTGACCCTGTGTCACGGCTAGGATTCGAGCGACGAGCAAAAGAACCGGAGCCACCACCTAGACACAAAAACACAAAAAACACACACGGGAAACAAGACGGGTCAATGCAAAAGACAAAGGCCAAACCGAAGGAAACAAAAAGCATGAGATCTAGACAACACAAAGAGTGCTGGATACATCTACGGTAGTACCGGGCAGGTTTATGGATGTAAAAAATTGCATCCGCTCCAGCTGCGGTAGTACCATGCCGGGGTGGCACGGTAGTACCGCGCCTGGGGCGGAAGTAATTTTTTACGTCTGGATGCCAAGCGGTAGTACCGCGCGGATCAAAAACCACGACAAGAGTCGCGGATCTGGATCTAGAGCCTCCGCACGACAACATCGGTACTACCGTTGATCAACCGGAACTATTTTGACTATCCAAAGAGCATGCTTACTACACTACCACGCTCCTACGAATCCCACTTGCACAGATTTAGCCAAAAATCTCAAGAACACCACATGCATCTCCCCAAGACCTAAAGCACAAGGAAGGACGAAAAAGGAGAGGAACTTGGGGGAAAACCTTGGTCCATGGCAAGAGGGAGAGGTGGGGAACGATTCCACTGGTCGGAATCCGAGGAGAGCGGTCGGAGATGGAGATCCGGCGAAGGCCTCCGGCGCCGTTCTTGGGCAGGAGAGAGAGAGACGTGGTGGGGAATAGAGATGAATGGGTATGGGGAAGTTAGAACTTCCCCTGTCCTGCTCTTAACCCCCACCCGCTCGCATGGGCGCGGAAGTACCGCGGGCTATCGCGGTAGTACCGCCCGGGCGGAAGTAACGCACGCTGGGCGGTAGTACCGCTTTTTCACCGGCAGTAAAAAATTTACTGTCGCGATGGTTGCGATAGTGCCGTGCCCCTTGAAGGCAACTGAGTAAACGCAGAGCCACCAACTCTTGCGGTAGTACCGTGGCTTGCCATGGTAGTACCATAATCCAAGAAAGTGCAAGAAACACACGAGAGAAAGAGAGCAGATGCAATACAACCTTGGGAAACACCAAACAACTAAGAGGCAAACACAACGACGGCACAAACACGGCACAGAGAAGAGGAAGGAACACGACAACAAAGACCAACTACGAGACACAACCTCTCCACGGAGAGGGCGGTGGCCGGAGCCACCTATGTTTGAGTCAATTGGTATGGCACCGCAAAGAATTATCCTTGGGCCCATGACCAAAACTCGTCTTTGAAGCACAAGTAGCATAAAAAATGGCTAATGTGAAAGAGTTGATCAATTTATGCATAATGGGGGGAGGGAGAGTTCATTGAGAGAACAACACTCCCCCTATGTCCATGCCTACACCTAAACTAGACAACAAGTTGAGTGAGGTGGGGTGTGCAAGGGTTCAAGTCACATTGCTCGAATCAATGATATTTAGCTCATGCCTTAACTCGAGAAATCTTGCTTCATCCAAGGGCTTCGTGAAAATATCTGCAAGGTTATCATGAGTGTTGACATACTTGAGCTTGATCTCTCCTCGCCTAATATGATCCCGGATGAAGTGATACCGAATCTCAATGTGCTTCATCTTGAAGTGTTGCACCGGGTTGAGAGAAATCTTAATGGCACTTTCATTGTCACACCAAAGAGGCACTTTGTCACAAATGACACCATACTCCTTTAAAGTTTTCCTCATCCATAGGAGTTGTGCACAACAACTACCGGCCGCCACATACTCCACTTCGGTTGATGAGAGAGACACACAACTTTGCTTCTTGGAAGACCAACTCACCAAAGAGCAACCAAGAAATTGGCACCCTCCGGAAGTCGACTTCCTATCCACTTTGTCTCCCGCCCAGTCGGAATCCGTATATCCTTCAAGCTTGAAGTTTGCTCCTCTTGGGTACCATAAGCCAAAGTTTGGGGTATGAGCCAGATATCAAAAGATTCGCTTGACCGCCACATAGTGGCTTTCCTTCAGTACAGCTTGAAACCGTGCACACATTCCCACACTCAACATGATATCCGGTCTAGATGCACAAAGGTAAAGCAAGGAGACAATCATGGAGCGATATACCTTTTGATCCACTGCTTTACCATTGGGATCAATGTCAAGTTGGCACTTGGTGGGCATTGGAGTAGTAGTCGGCTTTACATCACTTAGCTTGAATCTTTTTAGCATGTCTTGAGTGTATTTGGCTTGGTTGATGAAGGTTCCTTCTCTTCTTTGCTTGATATCGAACCTGAGGAAGAACTTCAACTCTCCCATCGAAGACATCTTGAACTTAGAGGTCATGAGAGCGGCAAATTCTTCATTGAAAGCTTTGTTAGGGGTGAGGGAGTCCTGGATAAGGGGGTATCCGGACAGCCGGACTATATACTTTGGCCGAACTGTTGGACTATGAAGATATAAGATTGAAGACTTCGTCCCGTGTCCGGATGGGACTCTCCTTGGCGTGGAAGGCAAGCTTGGCGATTCGGATGTAGATCTCCTTCCCTGTAACCGACTCTATGTAAACCCTAGCCCCCTCCGGTGTCTATATAAACCGGAGGGTTTAGTCCGTAGGAAAGGACAACAATCATACCATAGGCTAGCTTCTAGGGTTTAGCCTCTCTGATCTCATGGTAGATCAACTCTTGTAATACTCATATCATCAAGATTAATCAAGCAGTAAGTAGGGTATTACCTCCATCGAGAGGGCCCGAACCTGGGTAAACATCGTGTCCCCAGTCTCCTATTACCATTAGCCTTAGACGCACAGTTCGGGACCCCCTACCCGAGATCCGCCGGTTTTGACACCGATATTGGTGCTTTCATTGAGAGTTCCACTGTGTCGTCGCGATACGACTTGATGGCTCGTCTTGTTGTCAAGGACAACATCACCTCCGGGGGAGCCCTGGCTCTAGGCCAAACACTCCGGCTAGGCGGCTTCGTCATGACCGCCCGATCGGCTGTTGCACCAACAATGACTTCTAAGGTCATCAAAAACAACCTCCATGGTAGTTTGGAACTCGCTGAACGGATGGATCCAATGGAGCTCTCTTCCCTTAATGAGCTCTTGGATCGCATCACCACCCTGGGCGTCGCTACAGACTATGATCGGATCGGGCTTAAACCCGACCAAAGGGAGACTTATTCTCCGCTGGTCACCCATGAGATCGCGGTAGTGGAGGAGCATCATACGAATTCTCCCTCTATTTTGAGGATGAACTGTGTCCGGATTTCCGAGCTCTCTGAGCCGGACACCCGCTTGCGGGAGGACACGACCCAAAACCCGAACTTAGGATTGGTCGACGGGTCAAACAAATTGGGAAACATCCCAGAGCCCGAGCCGTTAAGCTCGGGAACTTCCTTTCCCCCGGGTCTCAGATCGGGTCAGGATTCAGATTCAAAACTGCCCACCCACCCAGATTTATTCAATATTCAACAAATCAGACAAGAGCCACAAGAGACAGTACATCATCACTGGGCCAGATTCCTCCTTGTGTTAAACATGGTTAAGGACTGTCGCGAGGAAGACGGAATCTCCCTCTTCTGCAAAAATTGCATGGACAAACGGATCCTCAACGCTATAAGTCGCCGTGACATAGTACACTTTGCTGACTTAGCGTCCATAGAGCAGAAGTACTGCGCGACAGAAAGCACCTGGAAAACCCAAACAAACTTGTGGGACAACCCGGCTCTCACTAAACCCTTTGTCCAATCTAAAAGGGCAAGCTCTCGTAAGTTACCCGATTCAATTACCAAAAAACCAAAGCCTGATACAAGGCGCGGAACCGTATTGGAAGAATGGCTCAGTGGACCGTGCAAAATTCATAGCACACCGGATACTACACCAACTCATAGCTTTAGAGCATGTTGGATACTCCGACAGGTAGCAAAGAGCGGACATGATCTCCTCTTAAACCATACAGCAGAACAACAGCCCGCCGGAAACAACAATACGGTATTTACAGTCTTCGAGACTTTTGCCTCAAATAATAGGCGCACGCGAGCTCTGCGCAACATCGCCGAAGTTTGCCACGTGGCAACAATAAACCCATGGAACGACACGGCTATAACCTACAATGCCAGTGACGAACCTCAGTTCTGAACAGTCCGAGCACCAGCCGCTTTGGTCCTTAGTCCAATCATGGACGGCTTCAGGCTCACTAAAGTGCTCATGGACGGCAGAAGCGGGCTAAACCTCATCTACGAGGAAACCCTTAACAAGATGGAAATTTACAGGAGCCGCATTGAGCAAAGCAGCACAACCTTCAGGGGAATCATCCCTAGTCAAGAAGTGCGATGCGCGGGAAAAATCACACTGGATGTGGTATTCGGCACGCCAGAGAATTATAGGTCTGAATAAATTACATTCCAAGTTGCCCCGTTCAGCAGCGGATACCACGCCCTCTTGGGGCGGGACACATTCACGAGTTTCCAGGCTATACCCCATTACCGGTACATGAAGCTCAAAATGCCCGGGCCCAATGGAATCATCACTCTAGATAGTGATCCGGACGTCGCACTCCGTGCCGGAAATAAAACCGCCGCCCTTGCCCTGGAAGCATTATCAGAAGCCCTCGCGGCCGAAGAACTAACAACGCTGCGAGCAACAGTGGACAGAGACAACGTGATACTCGACAAGCGACCTAAATCCACCTCCTTCAAACCCGCGGACGAGATAGTCAAATTCCAGGTCCACCCAATGGACCCTACAAAGACAGCTTCCATTGGGACACAGTTGAACCCGACAATAGATGCCGCACTACGAGATTTCCTGCGTGAGAATTGGGATATCTTCGCCTGGCACCCTTCGGACATGCCGGGCATCCCACGCAGGCTGGCCGAATACAGCCTCAATATACTGAAAGGATACAAGCCAGTCAAGCAGACTCTTAGGCGCTTCTCAGAGCCTAAGCGGCAAGCCATGGGAGAGGATCTAGCCAAGCTACTCGAGGCCGGATTCATCAGACACATCAAACATCCGGATTGGCTAGCAAACTTAGTAATGGTACCAAAGAAGCAAAAATCCTGGCGCTTATGTGTCGATTTCAAGGACCTCAATAAAGCTTGCCCTAAGAATCCCTTCCCCCTCTCCCGCATTGACCAAATCATCGACGCCACCGTAGGACACGACTCATTGTGCTTCCTCGACGCATACTTTGGATACCATCTGATCAAGATGGCGGAGTCCGACCAGGCCGCAATGGCATTCATTACACCATATGGCCCCTTCTGTTTTAACACCATGCCTTTTGGGCTCAAAAACGCCGGCGCAACCTATCAACGCATGATTCAGACATGCCTGGAAAAACAAATCGAAAAGACAGTAGAGGCCTATGTAGACAACATGGTCATCAAAACAAGACACGTTGAAACTTTAATAGACGACTTGAGGCTTACGTTCGACAACCTCCGAACATACGACATCAAGCTCAACCCGGAGAAATGTGTCTTCGGGGTACCCTCCGGGAAATTTCTCGGCTTCATCATTTCCAATAGAGGAATTGAAGCAAATCTGGCAAAAATCCGAGCTCTGTCATAGTTGGCTATCCCAACAGACCTCAAGCACATCCAGAAACTAACTGGATGTGTGGCTACCTTAAGCCTCTTTATCTCCGCTTAGGAGAAAAGGCACTACCTCTGTATCGCCTTCTTCGACGCACCGAACACTTCGAGTGGACGGATGTGGCCACGACCGGGCTGGAAGAAATAAAGGCACTCTTGGCCACAAACCCAGTCCTGACCGCGCCAAACATTGGCGAACCCATGCTATTATACATAGCCGCAACAAACCAAGTTGTGAGCGCAGTGCTCGTCGTCGAATGAGGCAGACGGACACAAGTTCCCGCTCCAAAAGCTGGTATATTACGTGTCCACTGTCCTCACTCCATGCAAATCTCGGTACCCACACTATTAAAAGATAGCGTACGCGGTCTTCATGGCATCCCGGAAACTACGACACTACTTTCAAGAGTGTTCAATCACGGTGGCCTTCGAAGTACCACTCAATGGCATAATAAATAACCGCGACACAACAAGCCGAATTGCTAAATGGGCTATTGAGCTCCTCCCATTTGACATAAAATACAAACCACGGCGGGCCATTAAGTCGCAAGTACTGGCCGACTTCGTCGCTGAATGGACAGAAGTCGAACTCCCTAAAGAGTACGGCGCATACTCAAATTGGATCATGCATTTTGACGGATCTAAAATGCTGGCCGAATTGGGAGCGGGTGTTGTCCTGACATCCCCAACCGGAGACACGGTCCAATACGTACTCCAAATATTATACACAGACTCCAACAATGCAGCCGAATACGAGGCTCTATTGCATGGTCTTCGGATGGCAGTCTCCATCGACATCCAACACCTCGAAGTGCGGGGACTAGAACCTCGCAATATCTCAGGTAAATGGAGACTTTGATGCCAAGGACCCGAAAATGGCGGCCTATCGCAATGCAGTCCTGAAAATGTCAGCTCGGTTCGAGGGGCTCGAATTCCACCATGTGGCCAGAGAAAATAATCAAGCGGCGATATCCTCGCCCGCATCGGCGCTAAACGCGACCCTGTCCCACCCAATATCTTCTTAGAAAGGTTGTTCAAGCCGTCCGTGGCATGGGAGGGGGAGTCCGGCACTATTAGTCCAGCTCCGAACACAACCCTAGTTTCTGAACCATCTGACGTAATCGGAGGCTCTGCCACCAAAATAACACCTTCGGCCCACGAAATAATGGCTGTCATTGCCCCGTGGACCGAGCCCTTCTTGGCCTACCTAAATAGGCAAGATATCCCCGAGGACCAAAATGAGGCATGTTGTATTGTGCGATGCTCTAAGGCCTACCAAGTCCATGAAGGAGAGCTCTACAAGAAGAGCACCACCGGAGTGCTCCAACGATGCATCTCCGAAGAGGAAGAGCGGCAGCTCTTAGCCGAAATCCATTCCGGACTAGGTGGGCACCACGCGGCAGCCCCAGCGCTCGTAAGCAAGGCCTTTCGGACAGGTTTTTACTGGCCGACAGCCCGGGCAGACGCATAGGACCTTGTCCAACATTGCGTTGGTTGTCATCTATTTGCCAATCAAACCATATGCCCCCTACCGCTCTCCAAACAATCCCCATAACTTAGCCCTTCGCGGTCTGGGGGCTGGATATGGTGGGACCCCTTAAAGGGGGAAGCCATAAGAAAAAATACTTATTGGTCATGGTGGACAAGTTCACCAAATGGATAGAAGCCAAACCAGTTAAAACGGTCGAATCCGGACCAGTGATAGACATCATATCAGGGGTTGTACACCGTTACGGTGTCCCCCACAGCATCATCACTGACAATCGCTCTAATTTTATAGCCGATGAGGTGAAAACCTGGTGCGGCAAAATGGGCATTAAGCTCGACTACGCCTCTATCTATCACCCCCAAACAAACGGTCAAGTCGAACGTGCAAATAGTCTTATCATGAGCGGCATTAAACCCAGACTAGTGCGATCCTTGGAGGAATCAGACACACATTGGGTCGAGGAACTCGACTCCGTACTGTGGGGACTACGGACCACGCCGAATCGTACCACCGGATACACACCATTTTTATGGTGTACAGCGCAGAAGCAGTGCTGCCCTGCGACATAATCCATGACTCAGCTCGCGTGCGCATGTATGAAGAGAAGGAAGCCGAGCTAGATCGGCAGGACAACTTAGATGCTTTGGAAGATGAGCGTGATGTCGCTAAAGCCCGTTCCGCATTCTATCAGCATAGGCTCGAAGGTATCAAAGTAGAGAAGTACGGGCCAAAACTTATAACATTGGCGAACTCATTCTACGCCTCCCTAAGAAGAAGAAGGACAAGCTCAAACCCAAGTGGGAGGGTCCCTTCATCATTGATAAAGTTCTCACCAGAGGAGCATATCGTCTGCGTAGTGCATCTGATAACAGACTCGAGCCGAACCCATGGAACGCGGCCAGACTCCGGAGATTCTACACCTAGTGCCGAACTCAATGTTCGTCTCCTTAAATCTGCCTCTTCAATTATGTTCTCTTTATTCCTTTCTAGCCCTCTTTTTCCTTTTTAACATACAGCCTTAAAACTGTACGGATGCCCTGATCACTCCGGCCGCACTATGCGTGCACCTGGGGGCTTCCTATTCGGAAGCTAAATACAACTACTTTAATGGCTCCTTGCCAGCCACATATGCATTTTTCTTTCCATATGTGCCTTTTCTTCACCATTATATGCATTGACATGACTTAAGTTTTGGCCATGCTGGGTTGCATGGCTCTTGTGTTTATGCCCTACGTTCCCGTCAATTCGGCTAGGGCATAAGGGGAGCACCTCTGCGATTGTTACTGCCGGTTGAGCCGGATGTGTATCTCAGACTGGGTGAAGCAGAAAGCTAGCGTTCTTAAGGGAATATTCAGTCGGTGAACAAAAGATGTTCTCGTTCATTACAACATAAATACCCAGATGTTTTGTTTCCTGCGCCTCTGTTCGCAGTTCGGACATGCACATCGATGCATGTGCACCCAGAGAAAGGAACCCCTAACGGAACTATTCTCTCTAGAAGATGTTTCTTACTATCCATGTAATATAACATAACTAGTTGGGTACTTGTCTGTTCAAGCACTTATGACCCCTATGCCTGGTTTCCACGCATACCCCGATTTTTCATAACTGTGCGGGTATTCGGATACACCCCGGACTGTCGGGTCCAGGGGCTGAAGGGAAAAGGTCCACCAAGACAAATGATTTTCAATCCGGCTAGGGAGTACATAAGTCCATTCAAATTACATAGTCATTTAGACTGGCTGTACTCTTCCTCTATACCATCCAACAGGCTGTCTAGCTTACAATCCTGTTGGGAATACTTTGCAGCTAATGCTACTTGGTCATATACCAGACTAACGAGTATCTCTTGCCCATCTTACCCCACCGGTCCGACTTCGGCCATATGGTTCGGGTCAGCCTTGGCGTATCGCGTCTCCACCATGGCCCAAGATTCTCTCGCACCTTGCTGGCAAGCTGATATCTTCCATAACCGGAAGCTCCGCCGTGCTCCTTTGAGCATCTCTACAAGTTCGCTCATGCCTCCTGGCAGGGAAGTGGATGGCCACAAGGCCTGGGCAATACCCTGCATCACCTGCCGAGCTCGTTCGTGTAGTTGTGAAAGATCTTGCAGCATATCGCCTGCGGATCCGGGCATCTCCTCTTCGGGACAGCCCGTCAACATACCTGTAGACACAACTCTGTTAATTCTCTTCCTCGTCGAACTGTTTTGCAGCTCGTTTGAAGCACTTACTATAAATGCCGCATTGAAGCCTCCTATGCTCCTTCACAGAGTCCGCTAGTTGAGCCCAAACATCTTTCAACTCGACGCTCAGTCGGATATTAGCATCTTGGAGCTTATTTTTCTCTTGGATAGACTATGTCAGCATGCGTTTGCCCGCTTTCAGCTGACTTCGCAGGTGCGGCTCATTATCTCCCGCAGTCTTCGGATTTCCTCCGGGAGTGTCTGCCGAATCTTTTGTCAGATTAATACAACATGCCGAACAAACAAACTAGTAGAGGGAAATCATTACCAGAAGAGGCCTTTTTGGATTCCTCTTGTTCAGCAAGATTGGCCTTCATTTGGGCCTTACATTCCTCCAGCTCTTGAGACAACTGGGCATTCTTCTCTACAAGAACCTATGCATTTAATGATCCTTAAATCAGCTGTGCCAACTATTTCAAGTCTTAGGGGCTACTACTACACATACTTATTAAATTTTCTTACCCGTATATCCTTCACATATTGGTCCGTTGCTCTGGCAAGTCCATCTTGAGCAGCACGGATATACGCATGTCCGGAATTAAAGGCATTAAACGCCTCTTTGGAAAAAATACCACTGCGAAGTACGGCCCGTCGGCGCCGGTGATTCATGGCACTCTCCACTTCAGAATTTGTGGCGGAAAGCCTATCCGTGTCCTCTGCAGGAGGACAGTTCGGCGTTGTCCCCACGTCAACCTCCGCCCGTGAATCCGGTTCAGGAATCCGGCTGCTGGAGGCGTGGCCGGTAGGGTCCCCGGATATAGTCCGGCGTTTTCTGCCAGGACATAATTAAAGCCGTCACGTCTCACCAAAGGACCAAATAACCACGGGGCAAGTTTAATGAATACCTCTGCGCCTGCGTCTCGGTCCTGACCGCCTTCCTTTTAAACCTACCTTGTCTAGGAGCCTCTTGCTGAGAGGCCCCCGGGGGTTCCGCGCGGCGTCCTAACTGCCGTTTCTATAAAAATACGGCATGTGAGCATAAGGTACGACATAACTAAGGAATCCTTTCGGAAGATTGGGACCCCGACATTACTTACATATGATAGAGGAAGCAGTCCGGGATAATCCGCGATGATGGCCACTAAAGAGCCGCCACAGCTTGCCTGGTAGAAAGTCCCATTGACAAATTCCACGGATATGTCCGGGTCTTCTTCAAGTCCGGGGTCGAGAGCCCGGCCGGGATCCTCTGGCTATAGAGAGGGGCTGTTGAACTCTTTCACGGCCTTCCTTAGTTCCTGTTTTGAAACGGCAAGGTAAATAATTGTGACAAAGAAGGTAAGAATAGACAAATTTGAGTAAAGGATGACAGCTTACCCAGCTTCGGGGGGTTATACATAGAAAATCCATCCCGCGGTTTAATGCGGAGGAACTCCTCTTCTTCTCCTTTGTACAAATCGGACAGTATCCTTGCTAAAGATGTGGCGGAGTCCGGACCTTTACGACCGCAGCGGGAGGCATCATCTTCTACATTGAAGTGCCACATGGGTTTTCCCCTATATTGAAGTGGATGCACTCCCCTTATTATGCATATTGACATAACTTCGATTATTGTCAATCCTGATTTGGCCAGGGTTTTTATCCGGCTCATCAGATAGAGGACTTCTCTGTTATCTTCCTCCTAGGGGCTCCGAGGGTGCCAGCTTTGGCTTCTCTTCAGTGGAGTATTGGTAAACTCAGGAAGGCCCGTCCGGACTGGGTCCAGAAGGGGAATGTCATCGACATAAAACCACTTCGAGGGCCAGTCTTCGGACCCCTCCTTGGAGTACCGGGCAGGTATCCGGTCTGGGCGACGCGCCATATTTTGGCTCCGCCCACTTGATATATAGATCCCTCCTGGTTGCGGGGGACGAGCCAAAATAACCTCTTCCATAACTTGAAATGAGCTTCATAGCCCAGGAACAGCTCGTAGAGGGCAACATAACCCGCGATGTGCAGTATGGAGGCGGGGGTAAGATTATGCAACTGGAGACCGTAGAACTCCAGGAGCCCGCGGAGGAATGGGTGGATTGGAAACCCGACGCCTCTTAGAAGATATGGGACAAGGCATATCCTCTGCCCCCGAGATGGGTTAGGGAATCTCTCCGCTTGCTCCCCGCCATTATAGGTGGCTAGTCCGGATCGGACGGGGACCATGTATGCGGGCGGAAGGAACCCTTTGGTCTGCAGCTCTATTAGGCGGCTGTGAGGGATGGAACACTTTTCCCAATCCCCTGGTTTCGAGCTAGGGGAGTGACGGGCAGGTCTGCGGCGATCGGTCATGATGGGATGGCCTCTATCGGTGTCAAAACCGGCGGATCTCGGGTAGGGGGTCCCGAACTGTGCGTCTAGGCGGATGGTAACAGGAGACAAGGGACACGATGTTTTACCCAGGTTCGGGACCTCTTGATGGAGGTAAAACCCTACGTCCTGCTTGATTAATATTGATGATATGTGTTACAAGAGTGGATCTACCACGAGATCAAGGAGGCTAAACCCTAGAAGCTAGCCTATGGTATGATTGTTGTTCGTCCTATGGACTAAAGCCATCCGGTTTATATAGACACCGGAGAGGGCTAGGGTTACACAGAGTCGGTTACAATGGTATGAAATCTACATATCCGTATCGCCAAGCTTGCCTTCCACGCCAAGGAAAGTCCCATCCGGACACGGGACAAAGTCTTCAATCTTGTATCTTCATAGTCTTGGAGTCCGGCCGATGATGATAGTTTGGCTATCCAGACACCCCCTAGTCCGGAACTCCCTCAGTAGCCCCTCAACCAGGCTTCAATGACGACGAGTCCGGCGCGCATGTTGTCTTCGGCATTGCAAGGCGGGTTCTTCCTCTGAATAATTTATAGAAGATTGTGAACACCAGGATAGTGTCCGGCTCTGCAAAGTAAATTCCACATACCACCGTAGAGAGAATGATATTACACAAGTTCAATCTGCCGACGTATTTTGTGGCGTGACGTCACACCATTACCAAGCCTTTACTCGAATTGTTTTTATTGTATCACCTCAGTGCGTTTAGCGAGGCGGTTTCCTTGGCACGTCTTGTCGAAGCAGAGATCGTGTTCCCCTTATTCCGGGATTCCCATCAATACGGACGTGGGTAACCCAACCGTGCCCGTTGCCACACCCCCTCCATCGAAGGCGGGCTCCAATCGGTCACGGGGACGGCTCTTGGTATTCTCCCTCTTTATAATGAGACCAAGGCCCGTTCTTTTCCTTCAATCCTCTGTCGAATCCGCCCCTCGCCCCGAGTTCCAACACCCAGAGCTCCATATTCAGGTACCTTCGATCTTCGACAATGTCCGGCCCCGACCTACGAGGCCGGTGGATGCCCTCCTCCGTCACGGAAGAGGACGTGCTAAAGCTAAGAGACGCCAGGTACTTAACCTACGAGATTTCGCATAGGCTACCTGCCCGAGGGCAAGTTATTCCTACTCCCGAGCTTGGCGAGAGCGTCGTGTTCGTGTCTCACCTCCATCCGGGTTTAGGCTTCCCGACGGATCCCTTCGTGAGGGGCTCATGTTTTACTATGGGCAGGAATTTCATGACTTGGCTCCGGAGTCGATCCTCCACATCTCATCATTCATTGTCGTCTGCGAAGCCTTCCTCCGCACTACCCCTCACTTCGGCTTGTGGCTCAAAACCTTCAATGTGGAGCCGAAGATGATTAAGGGGTGTCAGGCAGAGTGCGGCGGGGCGGTTATAAGTAAGAGGGCCGATGCTCCATGGCCCGAGGGCTCTTTTCAGGAGGAGCTCGGCTTGTGGCAACAGGAGTGGTTCTATATCACCGCTCCCAGGGGCAGCAGGCAGAGGCTGCCGCCTGTCTTCCGCTCGGGCCCTCCACAGCGGCTGACATCATGGGTCAACAAGGGGCGCGACTGGGGGCCGTCCAAGGACGTTCCCCTGTTGCAGGACCGGATTCGAGGCCTCCAAGAAAGGGAGATCAATCTGGCCGTAGTGGTACAGGTTATGTTGATCCGGCGCCTACTGCCCTACAAACGTCGCCCCCTCCGCCTATGGGAATTTAATCCGGAGGGGCCACGAGCTCTTCAACACTTCATGGGTTTGACACCCGCGGAGATTTACAAATTGTTCTTCGGATCGCAAGAGATGCGTCCGGAATTGACCGAGGATGCTGGCCTAAGTTGCAATCGCCCGGATACTCAAGTAAGTAGACCTGTGTCCGGACACATCGTCCATTTATTTACTATGGGTTTGCCTTTTAACCAGCTATCCCTTGGACAGGAGTGGATAGCGCAAGCAAAACTGATACGGTGTCCGGCCCCCCTCCATGAGACCATGCAGGATCCCGTGTTAATCAAGATGTTAGAGGTTGCACCTTCGGAGGAGGGCGAAGGAGGACACAAGGGATCTACCACCTCAGCCACGGAGGCTTTCAGTAAGGGAGGAATCGAGAGTCCCTCCTTCCAGGGAGAGAAGAGGACCGCTTCCGAGGACCCGGAGGCCAAGGCCTCAAAGCGGGGAAAGAAATCTGTACCAGAAGGTCCCGTGCCGGGAAGAGCCCCGGCCGAACTGTCTCCTCGGAGGAATCAGCCCTCTAGCGAGCCGTAAGTAAAAAGGGGGGATTTTGTAATAGTGGACATCCCTGTTTAATTTCTAAGGGTAACCAAAGTTTTCACCTTGTAGTTCGGATCTCAGCCCATCTCAGCACAACTCATCTTCGGGAGACCTTCGTCTGGAGATGATGGAGAGTGAAACGCCTCCACCTGCCGCCCCATCGCGTGGGGCAGATGACCCTGAGGTGTCGTCGCGGAGGGTCTCCCCGAGTCCAGCGGGGCCAGAGAGTTCGGCACCCATTGGAGTACGGCTGGTGGAGCTGCAGGATTTGCTTAAGAGGGCGTCCATCTCAGAAGATCACCGCACATTAATGGGTATGGTGATTGAGAGGATCTCGTCCGTCGAGAGCGGGTTGTGTGAGGCCGTCGGAAGTTTGCTGACGGGATTTGAGGTACGCAAAAAATGACATACCTTTTGACAGTTTTGCACATGAAGTGCGCCCTATATAGATAGTAGCCCCTGAGACTTGGTATGCTGTCGAAAGCGACAGCGTGCCGAGGATCATAATCTCAATTATAGATTGTCGCCTTTCCTATGCAGGTGGCGGAACGTTCGGTGGCCAGCCGGACTGATGGATTTGCCGAGCTGAAGAGGCAACTCGATGTTGCGGATGCGGACATCTCGCTGGTCAATAAATGACTCGATGAGTCACAAGGTATGTGGTTGCTCTGCGCTCGCCTAGTAAGGGAGCTGACGCCCATTCCTTACAATTTGTATGCCTGATGCAGATAGTGCTGCTGCTGTGGAAGGCCTCCGAACAGAACTTGCTCGGGCCAAGGAGCAAGCCAGAAAAAGCGAGGCGGCTGCCTCGAAGGCAGCGGAAGAGCTAGAAGCCAAGAAGGCTGCTCACTGCCGAAGCAGGGAGGAGATGGCCGGAATGGCCACGAAATTAAAAGTTGCTACCGACCGCCTAGAGGTTCTTGAAGGATAACGCCGAGCGGAGCAAGAGGACCTGAAGAAGGCCGATGCCGAAGCCAAGGATGCCCGTAGTGCGATGCGGGCTATGAAGGAGGAACTGCGTCAGGTCGGAGACATTGTGGCTGGAAAGCCCTTTATGCTGCGTAGGAAGTTCACGGATCCGAAGTATGCTCAGTTGGGCCGATTGTACGGTGCGGAGGATCCTTATCTGGACTTGGCGGCGAGTGCGGAGGACGCAGTCGTGCACTTTCGAAGCCAGGAGGATCACGAAATGGAAGAGCTTTTCTGGTCTCAATTCCATAGTCCGGAGCGTCCACTTCCGTTGAGTGATCGGCTGGTTGAGTGGGCTGAGCTGAATAGATTGTCCGGACTTGCCATGACGGATGTGGTCGCTCATCTGTGGCCGAAAAGGCCCAAGCCGAAGAGTTATTTTGGCTTGTTGCAGCAATTCCTAGGGGCAGTGCCGCGTATTGGGGCGATGAAGCGGTCGGCATGCATAGAAGGTGCATGGATGGCCCTCGCCCGTGGTAAGACATATTGGGCGGAGATGGATGCCACCGCTGTTGCATACCGGGGTTCGGACAAAAGCCGATTCCCCACCGAGCACTATTTTGAGGAAGTCCTACAGGGCGCTCATATAATAAAGTCACAGTGCTCGAAAGATGTTATGTTGAATGACAAGTATGATTTCTGAGATCATGTTTATAATGCAATAACTTTTTATACTTGTGTGTTCAAGTATTGAACTATCTCCTATGCGGCCATATATGTATGAATAACCTGAAAGTTGCAGTCTTTGGCTTCAGCCCCCACGCACATGGTGCGGGGGTGTTTGCAAAAAGAAATGCACTTTTTCACACTTAATCCAACGTCTTGGTCCTTTTAGGGAGGTGATAGCGTAGCAAACTAGGCAACCGGACTATAATGCTTTATCACTTTCACTTAGCCATAGGAGCTCGAATGTGGGGCTAATATATAGCCCCTAGCGGCACCGCTCCTCTCCGAACTTCGGGGTGCGTATTTGCCTGACCGGGAAGCGGTCCTTTGTCAAAGCGGAGGAATTCTAAACATTCCAATGGTCGATCGAGTGGTTGACCAGTCTCTCGCTATATCATGACAGTCAGTTTTCGGCTTTCTCTACTGAGGTGCTCGCGCGGCCGAACCGGGGCACAATCGCAGTAGTTCTCCTGGTGCCGCGTTAGCCGATGATACGGAACATAAGGCAGCAAAACACAGGAGCCGGGCAAACCCAACATTTGACCAAAGACATGATTCGGAGCTGATGCGTATAAGGCCTAACTCGAGACGCCGAACACTCCCTGAGGTGTTCGGTCTTTATGATACCGGGCAGAACAATGCCCTAAGCCCCTAGTGTCTAGGTTCAGGCGGGAACTTCTGACGCGGCGGATGCCAAAACGCCAGCCTCCTCCTCGGTTATGGTAGGAAACCGGGGGATGTGTATCAACAAGAGACAGTAAGAAAGGTTGACGCAGGGTCTTAATCTGAAAAGAATCCTTGCAACGGGTCCCTGCTGCACGTCTGCGCCTGTGTCTCCGTTGTGTTATATCCTGGACGGGTGTAGCACGTGCTTCATCTGTAAAAGAGAAGGACTTAGTTTCCAAGAAATATCGTGCAGAGGTTGTATAAAAATAGAATAAAAGGAAGAAAATTGAGCTTTATTGGCTCTCATCATTTATACACGCAGCCCCTTATAACGGGGATATGCGGCTGGGAAGCCCCTTGCTGGACTCGCCTAACCATGTCCGAGGTCTGAATGACCTGTTTTTAGGGGCTTTGACCCGCAAGGTCTGATTAGTGTGTGGCTGTCGAGGCAGTCTCACGTTCTCCGTGGTCGAGGAACACTCGGAGTTACTTTTTAATGAAATTATGCCACATTGACCGGGCATTTTTAAGCGTAAAAAATGCGTAATGTGGTATTGCGTTAGGGCTGGCGAAAGCTGTGCACCCCAGTAGTGCTTAAGGGCTACTGTTTGAATGGGGCGATGGATGGTGAGCTTTTCGCGACGGAGGTTGTCGGATGAACTGAACACAACCTCTAGTGGTACAGAGCCTGTATAATTGGCTTAAAGGCCTGGCGTCACTCCTTTGAAGGAAGTGCTGCTATGGCGAATTTTGGTATGGTCTATCCCCATTCTGCGGGCGGTGTCCTGGTATTACAGGTGCCGCGCTGTCTTTTCATGTTATCACATGAAGTGAGTTCACTATTTTGACTTCTAGTGGGAAAGTCTTCTGTTTTCCGGAGTGCTACTTTTGGGTTTCGTCACTTTCGCTTGGTGTGTCGAGCCCCTTGTGTTCGGCATTAAGTCGGCCGGACTGTTTGAAGACCCAACAATCTCTGTGGGTATGGTTTGCAGGCTTCCCGGAGGTACCATGTATTTGACATAGTCTGTCTAGAATCTTATTTAGGTTGGATAGCTCATCACTGTTGTCCTTGAGGGGCAGTGTTTTGTTGTTCGGCCGAGAGCTTTTGAATCCGGTGTTGACCGCCGTACTATTCGGGCCATTTTCCTTATTCCGGCGCTGATCTTTTCTGCGTCGTGATTTCCCATTTCCATCCCTAACTTCGGATGTACTCGGGTCGCTGGTGCTGCACCTAGCTAGCCAGCTGTCTTCCCCCGCGCAAAAGCGGGTCATGAGGCTTGTTAGTGCGGCCATTGTTCTTGGTTTTTCCTGGCCGAGGTGTCTGGCAAGCCATTCGTCTCGGACGTTGTGTTTAAAGGCTGCTAAGGCTTCAGCGTCCGGACAGTCGACTATTTGGTTCTTTTTAGTGAGGAACCTATTCCAGAATTTGTGTGCTGACTCTCCGGGCTGTTGAGTTATGTGACTTAAATCGTCTGCATCTGGAGGACGGACATAGGTCCCCTGAAAATTTGCTCGAAACGCATCCTCAAGCTCTTCCCAACTTCCAATGGTATTTTCTGGGAGGCTTTTAAGCCAATGCCGAGCTGGCCCTTTGAGCTTGAGGGGTAGGTATTTTATGGCATGGAGATTGTCTCCTCTGGCCATATGTATGTATAGGATGTTATCCTCAATCCAGACTCCGGGGTCTGTTGTTCCATCATATGCTTCTATGTTTACGGGTTTGAATCCCACTGGAAATCCATGATCCAGTACCTCGTCGGTGAAACATAGTGGGTGTGCGGAGCCCCTGTATTTGGGTGTGCCGTTGTCTTCAAATGCTCGGCAGGTTATGTTGCTTCCTGGAGTCTTCTTTTTTGGCCCATAAATAGATCTGACTGGGTCGTCCTTTTTCCGAGGGTCTTTATGCTGATCGTGTGCCGGCTTGTGTGCGGCGCCCGTTGTTGCTCTTGGCCTGTCATCTGGTCGTCTATCCGGCCAGGCGGCTTCTTTCTTTTTTGACTGCGGGGGCTCTAAGGCCTCCTCGTCAAATTCGGGCAACAGCTTGCGCTTCGGGTAGCTCTTTGTCTGGTGACTAGCGCCATGTTTATCTGCGCTGTTGAGTACTTTGCTCCATCTCATTCTGAGTGCGTCCTCCGCTGTTTTGAGCTTCTGCTTTTTCTTCTTCAAACTTCTTGTAGTGGCGGCGAGCCTTTTATGAAGATTCGTATGCTCTGGTGATGTGAGATCATCTTCGCCGGGGATGGGTTGTTTGTCCAGTTCATGTCCGGCTGGCTGCTTGTTGACATGTGCGTCGTCCACCGCTTCACCCTGCTCTAGGGCCGGGTCCGTATGGGTGCCGTTTTTATCGAGGCCGGTCTTCAGGCGGCGCTTGCGTCGCCGTTTTGGTTGTTTGTTGGGGGAGTTGTCCTTCGCCACGTCCCGATTTTCCTCATTATCGCTTCCTTTAGGTGTATCCACCATGTATACATCGTGAGTTGGGGTGGCTTTCCCGTGCCCGATAGGCGCTGGTTCTTGATCGTCTCCGGCATCGTCGTCCATACCGTCGATGTCTTCGGAGTCATAGTTTAGCATGTCGGTTAGATCATCGAAAGTGGCTATTAATTGGGTGGTGGGTGGGCTTTGAATTTCTTCGTCGTCCGCATCCCAACTGTCCTGGCCGCAGTCCGGCCAGGGCTCTCCTGATAACGAGAGATACTTTAGCGAACTTAAGATGTCGCCGAAAGGTGAGCGTTGAAAGATGTCCGCTGCGGTGAACTCCATGATCGGCGCCCAATCGGATTCGATCGGAGGGGGCGCGGGAGGTTCGGAGTCTGGCAAGGAGTCCGGCGCCTCGAGTCATGGGCTTCATGAGGGACAAGGTCATTGTTCGGCTCTATCACCGTAGAGGTTGCAGCTCCCGAGGCGGTGTCTAGCCATCCGTCCTCGACCTGCACCGCCGGCTCCGAATAGATGATCGGAGCGGGTTCGAGTGCGGTCTCCAGGGTACTGTCCGGCTGCAGAGCTAAATCATGCTCGCCGTGACAGTGCGGCACGCTCGGCTGTGGCTCAAATCCATCGAGGATCAAGTCCCCGCGGATGTCAGCCATGAAGTTCAAACTTCCAAATCTGTCCTGACGGCCAGGGGCGTAGCTTTTGATCTGCTCCAGACGGCCAAGCAAATTGGCCCGCAGTGCAAAGCCGCCGAATACGAAGATCTGTCCGGGGAGAGAGGTCTCACCCTGGACTGCGTCATTGATGATGGTCGAAGAAGCCATCGAGCCTATCGGTGACGATGCAGAGGAACTCTCAATGAAAGCACCAATGTCGGTGTCAAAACCGGCGGATCTCGGGTAGGGGGTCCCGAACTGTGCGTCTAGGCGGATGGTAACAGGAGACAAGGGACACGATGTTTTACCCAGGTTCAGGCCCTCTTGATGGAGGTAAAACCCTACGTCCTGCTTGATTAATATTGATGATATGTGTTACAAGAGTGGATCTACCACGAGATCAAGGAGGCTAAACCCTAGAAGCTAGCCTATGGTATGATTGTTGTTCGTCCTATGGACTAAAGCCATCCGGTTTATATAGACACCGGAGAGGGCTAGGGTTACACAGAGTCGGTTACAATGGTAGGAAATCTACATATCCGTATCGCCAAGCTTGCCTTCCACTCCAAGGAAAGTCCCATCCGGACACGGGACGAAGTCTTCAATCTTGTATCTTCATAGTCTTGGAGTCCGGCCGATGATGATAGTTCGGCTATCCGGACACCCCCTAGTCCGGAACTCCCTCAGCCTCTTTTGGATGCGCTCTACGGAATGCTTGCTCGGGAGAAGATGGTGTGATTTGGATCTGAGGATCCCCGTCTCTTCAAATAGATGGCTTGCCTATGGGATTAGGGTGGCAAATGTAAAAATGCCCCGGCCCCTCGTCTTCGCTCGACACGTGGAGATGGCCATTATTGAAGCATAGAAGCCAAGGATTACAACCTTACCGGGAGGCTGGACACTGTTTGCTACGATGGGTGTGCCGGATTTGGAGAAGAACCCGCCTTGCAATGCTGAAGACAATCTGCGCGCTGGACTCATCATCATTGAAGCCTGGTTCGGGGGCTACTGAGGGAGTCCTGGATAAGGGGGTACCCGGACAGCCGGACTATATACTTTGGTCGGACTGTTGGACTATGAAGATATAAGACTGAAGACTTCGTCCCGTGTCCGGATGGGACTCTCCTTGGCGTGGAAGGCAAGCTTGGCGATTCAGATGTAGATCTCCTTCCCTGTAACCGACTCTGTGTAAACCCTAGCCCCCTCCGGTGTCTATATAAACCGGAGGGTTTAGTCCGTAGGAAAAGACAACAATCATACCATATGCTAGTTTCTAGGGTTTAGCCTCTCTGATCTCGTGGTAGATCAACTCTTGTAATACTCATATCATCAAGATCAATCAAGCAGGAAGTAGGGTATTACCTCCATCGAGAGGGCCCGAACCTGGGTAAACATCGTGTCCCCAGTCTCCTGTTACCATTAGCCTTAGACGCACAGTTCGGGACCCCCTACCCGAGATTCGCCGGTTTTGACACCGACAAGGGGAACCAAAGATAATATCATCAACATATAGTTGGCATACAAACAACTCCCCTTTGACCTTCTTAGTAAAAAGAGTGGGATCGATTTACCCAACCTCAAATCCACGATCTTGTAGCAACTCGGTAAGGTGTTCATACCACGCACATGGGGCTTGCTTAAGGCCATAGAGTGCCTTATCGAGTTGATACACATGATCCGGGAAGTAGGGATCCTCGAACCCGGGGGGTTGCTTAACATAAACGAACTCATTAATAGGACCATTAAGAAAAGCACTCTTCACATCCATTTGTTGTAACTTAAAGTTGTGATGGGAAGCATAAGCAATCAACAAACGAATGGATTCAAGGTGAGCAACGGGAGCAAAGGTTTCACCGTAGTCGATACCCTCAACTTGGGAGTAGCCTTGTGCTACCAATCTTGCCTTGTTGCGAATGATGTTCCCATGAGCATCTTGCTTGTTCTTGAATATCCACTTGGTTTCAATGACGTTGTGGTTCCCCGATGGCCTTGGCACCAATCTCCACACCTTTTTGTACTCGAAGTTGTTGAGTTCTTCATGCATGGCATTGAGCCAATCCGAATCTTCGAGCGCCTCATAGACCTTTTGGGGTTCAACACAAGAGACAAATGCGTGATGTTCACAATAGTTTGCTAATTGTCTACGAGTGCTTACCCCCTTTCTTAGGCTTCCAACCACATTTTCCATGAGATGACCTTTGGTGGTGAGATTGGAAGCAATCTTCGTGGCACGACGCTCTAACTCCTCCTCAGATGTGGAAGGAGCAGGGGTAACTTGATCATCTTGAGCGCCGTCTTGAGCTTGTTCTTGGACTTGAACTTGCTCGAGGGGGAGAACTTGACCTTGGGCATCATTTGGTGGTTCACCACCATCTTGAGGTTGATCTTGCCCTTGGTTTTGTTCAGAGGTTGAGGGCCTTCACTTTGTTCTTCGGAAGCGTGTGGGTCTTGGGAAGGTGATGGCTCCACATGAGTGGAGCATTGTCCTTCTCCTTCGGCCACAAGGGGTTCCTCAATGGGTAGGATATGACCAATACCCATTCTTCTTATGGCTTGGGGAGGAATTTCATCACCTACATCACAAGTACCACTTTGCTCCACTTGGGAGCCGTTATTCTCGTCAAACTCTATGTTACACGTCTCCTCAATGAGTCCGGTGGGCTTGTTGAGGACACAGTAAGCATGAGAGTTTGAAGCATAACCAACAAATATGCCCTCATAAGCTCTAGCCTCAAATTTAGACAAACAAACACCTTTCTTGAGAATGAAACACTTACACCGAACACCCGAAAGTACTTGAGGTTGGGCTTGTTACCGGTAAGTATCTCATATGGAGTCTTGTTCAAGCCTTTACGGAGATAGAGCCGATTGGATGCATGACATGTTGTGTTGATGGCTTCGGCCCAAAAGTTGTATGGAGACTTGAACTCTGCCATCATGGTCCTTGTCGCATCCATCAACTTCCAGTTCTTCCTCTCCGCGACACCATTTTGTTGAGGGGTATATGGTGCAGCATATTGACGCTTGATCCCCTCATCACTAAGAAACTCATCCAAGGTGTAGTTCTTGAACTCGGTGCCGTTGTCACTTCTTATTGTCAAGATCTTTGCATCATGTTGACGTTGAGCTTCATTTGCAAAGTCGATGACGGTTTGTTGAGTCTCACTCTTCCTCTTGAAGAAGAATACCCAAGTGTATCTTGAATAATCATCCACAATCACCAAGCAATACTTTCTACCTCCAAGACTATCAAAGGATGGGGGCCCAAAGAGATCCATGTGAAGGAGCTCCAAGGGTCTCTTCGAATAAATGATAGTCGTGGGAGGGTGAGCCTTTTCATGAATCTTTCCTTCGATACAAGCACTGCAAGCACGATCTTTAGCAAAACTAACATTTGTTAGTCCATGAACATGGTCCCCCTTGAGAAGACTTTGCAAAGATCTCATATTGACGTGGGCTAGACGGTGATGCCAAAGCCATCCCACATCAACTTTAGCCATTAGGCATGTCACAGTCTTAGTGGCTCGCTCCGAAAAGTTAATCACATAGAGACCGTTCTTGACATGCCCAACAAAGGCTATTTTAAGAGTCTTGCTCCAAAAGAGGGCCATAGTATCAATATCAAAGAAGGTGGCAAAACCCATGAGTGCAAGTTGACAAACGGAAAGAAGATTGAATGCAAGGGACTCGACAAGAATGACTTTCTCGATCGTTAGATCATGAGAAATGACAACCTTGCCAAGACCCAATACCTTAGAAGGCGAGGCATCACCCCACTCGACGTTGGTGGGCATAGATGGGATCTTGTGCACGTCCACCACCAACTCCTTGCTTCCGGTCATATGATTTGTTGCTCCAGTATCGAGCAACCATGATCCTCCACCGGAAGCAAACCCCTACATTAAATCACTGCTTGGTTTTAGGTACCCATTGAGTAATGGGTACTTTGATGTTAGCAAAAAGGGTCTTGAGAACCCAAATAGACCATTCAATGTACTCATAAGGAGAACCAACAAATTTTGCATAAACATGTCCATCACTAGCACGGCATAACACATAAGAGGGGTTAAAGTCGCCAGCTTTGTTGGAAGGGGTGGCATTGCCCTTCTTGACATCACCACCCTTCACATTGTTCGTCTTCTCCTTAGGAGCACCCTCTCCCTCCTTCACAAATGTTTGCTTGAGAGGAGGAGGTCGTTTAGTCTTGTCATTCTTCTTATTGTTCTTGGACTTGGGGGTAAACCCAACTCCCTCCTTGGCCACAACTTCCTTTTGATTGCTCAAAAGGTCATTGAGGGTTTTCTCACCTTGAATGCATGTCACAAGACCTTTCTTCAATTGCTCTTTCAACTGGGCATTCTCCTCCACAAGATGCACATGCTCACAACATGGGTTAGTAGCATTTGCGTTATCAATTAAGACCATATGAGGAAAAGTGGCTTTCTCCTTGGTTAACTTCACTTGGAGTTGAGCATGAGACTCCTTGAGGCTAGCATGAGCACCCTTCAAGGCCTTGTGAGCCTTGTCAAGTACATAAAACTCCTCTTTGAGTCTAGCAAGATCAACTCCAAGTTTAGCCTTCTCGGAGTTTGCCACATGAGAAACAACAATAGCATGATCAAGATCTTTTTTAATTTAGCATGGTCATCATTGTGTGACTCCTCAAGAGTCAAACGATGCCCACGCTCTTCCTCAAGAGCATTAGAGAGGTCCGGTATCTCATCGGCATAGTCACGACTATGCCCTTCCATCTTAGAGATGGTTTCTTCATGAGCCTCGATCATGTCATTGGCTTCACCAAGTTGTTCCAAGAGAGCAACAAAGTGCTTCTTGGATTTGCCCTTGAGTTTACTCATAAAAGACTCAAATTCATTCATCTCTTCATTAGACCCCTCATTTTCATCAATGCAATCCGTCAAGGAAGGATTAGTAATGATGGTGGTTTTGATGTTGGGGGTTACCTTGTTAGTGGCTTTAGCCATGAGGCACTTGGCGGTGATGTTCTCGTTGGGTGAATCAAAGAGAGACACCTGGGGAGTTGTAGCAGTGGCAACGGAGGCCATGGCTATTGCTTCTCCATCTTCATCATCATCGTCATCCTCATGGTATTCTTCTTGAACCACTAACCCACGAGTAGGAGTCTTCTTGGTGAAGTTGTTCTTGTTGGGGAAGGACTTGGCTTTGTCTTTCCGAATGAGCTTGCCATCATTGTCTTCCCGCTTCTCATAAGGACAATCCACAGAAAAGTGACTCACATTGCCACAATTGTAGCAAGTTATCACTTGTTGCTTGCCCTTGAACCCACTTGAATTGTTCTTGTTGAGATTGGGCCTTGTGTTCTTCTTGCTCCAAAATTGCCTTGAAGCAAGAGCCATGTGCTCATGATAGTCATATTGTGTATCCTCGGGATTGCCCTCCTCATCTTCCTCTTCTTCCTCTTCTTCCACAACGACCTTGGCCTTCAAGGCAAGAGTGGACTTCTTTGTTCTTTGATAACGGAGCACCGCATTGTCAGCGGTCTTGTCCAAGATGCTCATAGCAACAAAATCATCCAACACTTCACTTGAGGTCATGGAGTGGAAGTCCGGTCTTTTACGGATGATGGAGGACATGGCCTTGTTGTAGGGAATCATGGCCTTTAGGAACTTGCGCTTGATCCAATTGTCATCCGTGTCCTTACTCCCATGATCTCGGAGTGAGATAACGAGTTTGGTTACTCTCCGAAAGAGCTCATGAGGTTCTTCATCTTCCTTCATTGCAAACTCATCGGCTTCATCTTGCACCACTTCATAGTTGGAGCGTTGAATGCTTGCGCTTCCCCGATAGAGAGACACAACGCAATGCCACGCGGCTTTGGCCATGGCGTAGGGTCGAAGATGAGGAAGATCTTCAGGGAGAATTGCATCTTGGATGATGAAGAGAGCATTCTCATTGAATTGATTATCCACGGCTTCTCTAGGGGTGAAGTTCCTTCAGTCATGTGGATAGAAACCTTCTTCAATGATTCTCCAAAGATTAGTATTCACATGATTTAAATGACGCTTGAAGCGATACACCCAAGAATCAAAATCCTCATTTTTCACAATCTTAGGAGGAGGACCGACATGATTTAAATGAGTAGAGGGAATCGGTCCTCCATAATTTGGAGGTTCTACATCAGCATAGATGCCGGTGCCATTTCTAGCACTAGTAGAAGGACCCTTTTCACTATTAGCTTCCCCTTGTCGGAGTTAGCATCCATCACCTTGTTAGTGGGATCGCCCACTTTCATCGGCGAGGTAGATAGTTTAAGTCCTTCTAGGAATTTAGTAAACATGCTTTCAACCTCGGTCGTCATGGAGTTTTTCAATGTGTCCAAAGCCACATTGAATTCCTCACGAGAGACCGTGGTTCCCCCATCGGCCGTAGGCGAGGTAGGATTCACACCGGAGTGCTCCTCCACACCGCCTGCGGTGTCAACCATACTCTTCGGATGGCAAAGTCCTTAATAAAGAGATGAGGCTCTGATACCAATTGAAAGGATCGATATAGTTGACTAGAGGGGGGTGAATAGGAAACTAACACTTTTTAATCTTTTCTTTACCAATTTAAACTTTTCAACAAAGTAGGTTGTCTAGATATGCAACTATGTGAGCAACCTATATGATGCAATAACAACCAGCACATAAGCAAGCAAGGGATACAACACAAATAAGCTTGCACAAGTAAAGGCACGAGATAACCAAGAGTGGAGCCGATGGAGACGAGGATGTGTTACCGAAGTTCCTTCCTTTGAGGGGAAGTACGTCTCTGTTAGAGGGTGTGGAGGCACAATGCTCCCCAAGAAGCCACTAGGGCCACTGTATTCTCCTCACGCCCTCACACAATGCGAGATGTCGTGATTCCACTATTGGTGCCCTTGAAGGCGGCGACCGAACCTTTACAAACAAGGTTGGGGCAATCTCCACAATTTAATTGGAGGCTCCCAACGACACCATGAAACTTCACCACAATGGACTATGGCTCCGAGGTGACCTAAACCATCTAGGGTGCTCAAACACCAAAGAGTAACAAGATCCGCTAGGGATTAGTGGGGCGAATCAAATTTCTCTTGGTGGAAGTGTAGATCGGGGCCTTCTCACCCAATCCCGAGCAAATCAACAAGTTTGATTGGCTAGGGAGAGAGATCAGGCGAAAATGGAGCTTGGAGCAACAATGGAGCTTAGGGTTGGAAGAGATGAGTCTTCTTGGAGAAGAAGACCCCCTTATATAGTGGGGGGGGGGAATTCCAATCGTTACCCACCACTCAGCCCGCGACCCGTGGAACTATCGCACCACAGGAGCGGTACTACCGCATGGGCCTGCGGTACTACCACGGTGGACCGCGGTACTATCGTGGGCGCGACAAAGCCTGGACCTGAAGAAAAGAGCACGAACAGGGCGTGGTACTACCGCGGCCCTATGCGGTACTACTGCATGTCAGCCACAGGCCAAGCATAGTAGGCACAGATGTAAAAAGTTACATCCGTGACTACCTCCGCTGAGATAATATCGAGCGAAAATGCAACACGGTACTACCGCGACCAGGGGTGCGGTACTATCGTGAAGGGTGCAGGTGTAAAAAATTACATCTGCCCCTACCTCCGCTCCTGCTGCTGTACCTGGCCAGGCGACACGGTACTACCGCGCCGTAGCACGGTACTACCGCGTAGGGCGCGGATGTAAAAAGTTACATCCGCCCCTACTACCGCTTGAGCAGCAGCGCCAGGCCAGAACTCACGGTACTACCGCTTAGGAGGAGCGGTACTACCGTGAAAGCCCACGTTACTACCGTGCCGGAGCCCGGTACTACCGCTGGCTCCTGTGGTAGTACCACTCAGAGGAGCAGTACTACCGCCAGCCTGAGAAAAGCAACTCACAGTCCTTCATTTCGCAGAGACAAGGTGAGACGGAGGAAACTCCAAAGAGCCAAAGGAAAGGCGGTGCAAAATGGACGTGTACGTGAGATTCCACCCAAACCTTTCCAAAGCGTACCCCCTCTTAATAGTATGGCTTTCCTATGACTCAACTCCACCGAAAAGAACCGTAGAGAAACGCCGTCTTCAATAATCTTCGAGGGGCATCAAATCGTCTTGTGTTTAGTCATGATATATCTGAAAATCTCAATACACACGATTAGTCCGCAAAAGCATTGTCATCAATCACCAAAACTACTAAGGGACAAGAATGCCCTTACATCGTGGCTCACAGATTACTACAACAACAGTTACAGGTACATGATGCGATGATCATGACGCGAGAGCGATGTTTGCTTGTTTTGAGTTCTTCTTCTACTTCATTGTTCAGGGGATAGGTTCCTGGTCGGCAGCCTGGGCTAGCAGGGTGGATGTCGTTTGAGTTTCAGTTTGTGTTTCATCCGTAGTTGGATGTTGCTCTTGTGTATGATGTAGTTATATTCGTGTGGCATTGTATGCCTCTTGAATGTATCCCCAACTATTATGTAATGGTACGATGTAATGATATCCACCTTGCAAAAGCGTCTCCAATATGCGCTTCTATCCTTGATGGTACCTCCGAGTTCCTTTAGGATAGGGTCGCATATTGGGCGTGACATACACCACGCTGGAGATAGAACTGCACATAAGGTATTGCAATCTGGTTTTTATTGGCCTACTCTCTTCAAAGATGCCCGTAAGTTTGTCTTGTCTTGCGATGAATGTCAAAGAATTCGTAATATCAGTAGACGTTAAGAAATGCCTATGAATTACTCACTTGTTATTGAACCATTTGATGTTTTGGGCTTTGATTATATGGGACATTTTCCTTCCTCTAATGGGTATACACATATTTTAGTTGTTGTTGATTACGTTACTAAGTGGGTAGAAGCTATCCCAACTGGTAGTGTTGATCATAACACCTCTATTAAGATGCTTAAAGAAGTTATTTTTCCGAGGTTTGGAGTCCCTAGATATTCGATGACCGACGGTGGTTCACATTTTATTCATGGTACTTTTCATAAAATGCTTGCTAAGTATGATGTTAATCACAAAATTGCATCTCCATACCACCCTTATTCTAGTGGTCAAGTAGAATTGAGTAATAGAAAGATTAAACTGATTTTACAAAAGACTGTTAAAAGATCTAGAAAGAATTGGTCCAAGAAACTTGATGATGCATTATAGGCCTATAGAACTGCATAAAAAATCCTATGGGTATGTCTCTGTATAAAATGGTTTATGGAAAAGCATGTCATTTACCTCTCGAACTAGAAATGAAGGATATATGCCCTAGAGGCAATAATAAAGTTGTTATTTATATTTCCCTATATCATGATAAATGTTTATTATTCATGCTAGAATTGTATTAACCGGAAACTTAGTACATGTGTGAATACATAGACAATACAGAGTGTCCCTAGTATGCCTCTACTTGACTAGCTCGTTAATCAAAGATAGTTATGTTTCCTAACCATAGACATGTGTTGTCATTTGATAAACGAGATCACATCATTAGGAGAATGATGTGATGGACAAGACCAATCCATTAGCTTCGCATTGTGATCGTGACAGTTTTATTGCTACTGCTTTCTTCACGACTTATACATGTTCCTCTGACTATGAGATTATGCAACTCCAGACTACCGAAGGAACACCTTGTGTGCTATCAAACGTCACAACATAACTGGGTGATTATAAAGATGATCTACAAGTGTCTCCGAAGGTGTTTGTTGGGTTGGCATAGATCAAGATTAGGATTTGTCACTCCGTGTATCGGAGAGGTATCTCTGGGCCCTCTCGGTAATGCTCATCACTATAAGCCTTGCAAGCAATGTGACTAATGAGTTAGTTGCGGGATGAAGCATTACAGAACGGGTAAATAGACTTGCCCGTAACAAGATTGAACTAGGTATGATGATACCGACGATTGAATCTCGGGCAAGTAACATACCGATGACAAAGGGAACAACGTATGTTGTTGTGCGGTTTGACCGATAAAGATCTTCGTAGAATATGTAGGAACCAATATGAGCATCCAGGTTTCGCTATTGGTTATTGGTCGGAGATTTTTCTCGATCATGATAGTTCTCGAACCCATAGGGTCTGCACGCTTAACGTTGATGATGATTTGTATTATGAGTTATGTGATTTGATGACCGAAGTTTGTTCGGAGTCCCGGATGAGATCACGAACGTGACGAGGAGTCTCTAAATGGTCGAGACATAAATATCGATATATTGGACAACGTTATTCGGACACCGGAAGAGTTCTTAGAGGTACCGTGTAAAAACGGAGTGCCGGAGGGGTTACCGGAACCTCCGTGGAAGCAATGGGCCATGATGGGCCATAGGGGAGAGAGAGGACATCCCACATAGGGGAGGCGCCCCCCCCCCCCCATGGGGAGTCCGAATAGGACTAGGGAGGGGGTGCGGCCCCCCTTTCCCTCTCCCTTCCTTCCCCTCTTCCACCAAGTGGAATCCCACTAGGACTTGGAGTTCTAGTAGGACTCCCTTCTCCTGGCGCACCCTGCAAGGGCCGGCCGGCCTCCCCCTCTCCTCCTTTATATATGGGGCAGGGGGCACCCCAAAGCACATCAAGATTTCTCTTAGCCGTGTGCGGTGCCCCCCTCCACAATTTACACACCTCGGTCATATCATCATAGTGCTTAGGCGAAGCCCTGCGCTAGTAACTTCATCATTACCATCGCCACACTGTCGTGCTGAGGGAACTCACCCTCGTCCTCAACTAGATCAAGAGCACGAGGGACTTCATCGAGTTGAATGTGTGCTGAACGCGGAGGTGCCGTACGTTCGGTACTTGGATCGGTTGGATCGCGAAGACGTTCGACTACATCAACCGCGTTACTAAACGCTTCCGCTTTTGGTCTACGAGGGTACGTGGACACACTCTCCTGTCTTGTTGCTATGCATCTCCTAGATAATCTCATGTGATGATAAGAAAATTTTGAATTACTACGTTCCCCAACAATGGCATCCAAGCCAGGTCTATGTGTAGATGTTATATGCACGAGTAGAACACAAAGAGTTCTGGGAGATAATAGTCATACTACTTACCACTAACGTCTTACTTTGATTCGGCTGTATTGTTGGATGAAGCGGCCTGGGCCGACATTACATGACCGCGTTCATGGGACTGGTTCTACCGACGTGCTTTGCACATAGGTGGATGGCTGGTGTCTATTTATCCAACTTTAGTTGAATCGAGTTTGACTACGACCGGTCCTTGTTGAAGGTTAAAACATCACACTTTTCGAAAAATCATTGTGGTTTTGATGCGTAGGTAAAAATGGTTCTTGCTAGAAACCCGTAGTAGTCACGTAAAACCTGCAACAACAAAGTAGAAGACATCTAACTTGTTTTTGCAGGGCTTGTTGTGATGTGACATGATGTGATATAAATTGTTGTATGAGATGATCATGTTTTGTAACAGAGTTATCAGCAACTGGCAGGAGCCATATGGTTGTCGCTTTATTGTATTAAATGCAATCACCTTGTAATTGCTTTACTTCACTAAGCGGTAGCGATAGTCGTAGTAGCAATAGTTGGCGAAACGACAACGATGCTATGATGGAGATCAAGGTGTCAAGCCGGTGACGATGGAGATCATGACGATGCTTCGGTGATGGAGATCATGAGCACAAGATGATGATGGCCATATCATGTCACATATTTTGATTGCATGTGATGTTTATCTTTTATGCATCTTATTTTGCTTAGTACAACAGTAGCATTGTAGGATGATCCCTTACTAAATTTCAAGGTATAAGTGTTCTCCCTGAGTATGCACCATTGATACAGTTCGGCGTGCCGAGACACCACATGATGATCAGGTTTGATAAGCTCTACGTTCACATACAACAGGTGCACGCCAGTTTTGCATGTGCAGAATACTCGGGTTAAACTTGATGAGCCTAGCATATGCAAATATGGCCTCAGAACACTGACACCGAAAGGTCGAACGTGAATCATATAGTAGATATGATCAACATAGTGATGTTCACCATTGGAAACTACTCCATATCACGTGATGATCGGACATGGTTTAGTTGATTTGAATCACGTCATCGCTTAGATGACTAGAGGGGTGTCTATCTAAGTGGGAGTTCATAAGTAATATGATTAATTGAACTTTAATTTGTCATGAACTTAGTCCTAATGGTTTTTGCATGTCTATGTTGTTGTAGATCAATGGCCCGTGCCACCGTTCCCTTGAATTTTAATGCGTTCCTAGAGAACGCTAAGTTGAAAGATGATGGTACCAATTACACGGACTGGGTCCGTAACTTGAGAATTATCCTCATTGCTGCACAGAAGAATTATGTCCTGGAAGCACCTCTAGGAGCAAGGCCTGCTGCAGGAGCAACTGCGAACATTATGAACGTCTGAGAGAGCAAATCTGATTACTACTCGATAGTTCAGTGTGCATGCTTTACGGCTTTGAATCGTGACTTCAAAGACGTTTTGAATATCATGGAGCATATGAGATGTTCCAAGAGTTGAAGTTAGTATTTCGAGCAAATGCCTGAGTTGAGAGATATGAAGTCTCCAACAAGTTCTATAGCTGCAAAATGGAGGAGAATAGTTCTGTCAGTGAACACATACTCAGAATGTCTAGGTACCATAACCACTTGACTCAGCTGGGAGTTAATCTTCCTGATGATAGTGTCATTGACAGAGTTCTTCAATCACTGCCACCAAGCTATAAAGGCTTCGTGATGAACTATAATATGCAAGGGATGACGAAAACGATTCCCGAGCTCTTCGCAATGCTAAAGGCCGCGGAGGTAGAAATTAAGAAGGGGCATCAAGTGTTGATGGTTAACAAGACCACTAGTTTCAAGAAAAAAGGGCAAATGGAAGAAGGGGAACTTCAAGAAGAATAGCAAGCAAGTTGCTACTCCCGGGAAGAAGCCCAAATCTGGACCTAAGCCTAAAACTGAGTGCTTCTACTGCAATGGGACTGGTCACTGGAAGCGGAAATGCCCCAAGTATTTGGCGGATAAGAAGGATGGCAAAGTGAAAGGTATATTTGATATACATTATATTGATGTCTACCTTACTAATGCTCGTAATAGCGCCTGGGTATTTGATACTGGTTCTGTTGCTCATATTTGCAACTCGAAACAGGGGCTACGGATTAAACGAAGATTGGCTAAGGACGAGGTGATGATGCGCGTCGGAAATGGTTCCAAGGTCGATGTGATCGCCGTCGGGACGCTACCTCTAAATCTACCTTCGGGATTAGTTTTAGACCTGAATAATTGTTATTTGGAGACAGCGTTGAGCATGAACATTATATTTGGATCTTGTTTAATGTGAGACAGTTATTCATTTAAATTAGAGAATAATGGTTGTTCTATTTATATGAGTAATATCTTTTATGGTCATGCACCCTTGCTGAGTGGTCTATTTTTGTTGAATCTTGATCGTGGTGATACACATGTTCATAATATTGATTCCAAAAGATGCAAAGTTGATAATGATAGTGCAACTTATTTGTGGCACTGTCGTTTAGGTCATATTGGTGTAAAGCACATGAAGAAACTCCGTGCTAATGGACTTTTGGAATCACTTGATTATGAATCACTTGGTGCTTGCGAACCATGCCTCATGGGCAAGATGACTAAAACTCTGTTCTCTGGAACAATGGAACGAGCTACTGACTTATTAGAAATAATACATACCGATGTATGCAGACCAATGAGTGTTGAGTCTCGTGGCGGGTATCGTTATTTTCTGACCTTCACAGATGATTTGAGTAGATATGGGTATATCTACTTAATGAAACATAAGTCTGAAACGTTTGAAAAGTTCAAAGAATTTCAGAGTGAAGTGGAAAATCATCGTAACAAGAAAATAAAGTTTCTACATTTTGATCGTGGAGGGGAATATTTGAGTTACGAGTTTCGTCTTCATTTGAAACAATGTGGAATAGTTTCACAACTCACACCACCTAGAACACCATAATGTAATGGTGTGTCCGAACGTCATATACGTACTTTATTAGATAATATGGTGCGGTTCATGATGTCTCTTACTGATTTGCCGCTATCATTTTGGGGTTATGCTTTAGAGACGGCTGCATTCATGTTAAATAGGGCACCAACGAAATCCGTTGAGACGACACCATATGAACTGTGGTTTGGTAAGAAACCCAAGTTGTCGTTTCTTAAAGTTTGGGGCTATGATGCTTATGTGAAAAACTTTCAACCTGATAAGCTCGAACCCAAATCGGAAAAGTGCATCTTCAAATACCCAAAGAAAACTGTTGGGTACATCTTCTATCACAGATCGGAAGGCAAGATATTCGTTGCTAAGAATGGATCCTTTCTAGAGAAGGAGTTTCTCTCGAAAGAAGTGAGTGGGAGGAAAGTAGAACTTGATGAGGTAATTGTACCTTCTCCCGAATTGGAAAGTAGTTCATCACAGAAATAAGTTCCATTGATTCCTACACCAGTTAGTGAGGAAGCTAATGATGATGATCATGAAACTTCAGATCAAGTTACTACCGAACCTCGGAGGTCATCCAGAGTATGGTCCGCACCAGAATGGTACGGTAATCCTATTATGGAAGTCATGTTACTAGACCTTGATGAACCTGCAAACTATGAGGAAGCGATGATGAGCCCAGATTCCGTGAAATGGCGTGAGGCCATGAAATCTGAGATGGGATCCATGTATGAGAACAAAGTGTGGACTTTGGTGGACTTGCCCGATGATCGGCAAGCCATAGAAAATAAATGGATCTTCAAGAAGAAGACTGGCGATGATGGTAATGTTACTGTCTACAAAGCTCGACTTGTTGCAAAAGGTTTTCGACAAGTTCAAGGAGTTGACTATGATGATACCTTCTCACCCTTAGTGATGCTTAAGTCTGTTCGAATCATGTTAGCTATTGCCGCATTTTATGATTGTGAAATTTGGCAAATGGATGTCAAAACTACATTCCTTAATGAATTTCTTAAAGTAGAGTTGTATATGATGCAACTAGAAGGTTTTGTCGATCCAAAATGTGCTAACAAAGTGTGCAAGCTCCAGCGATCCATTTATGGACTGGTGCAAGCCTCTCGAAGTTGGAATATACGCTTTGATAGTGTGATCAAAGCACATGGTTTTATACAAATGTTTGGAGAAGCCTGTATTTACAAGAAAATGAGTGGGAGCTATATAGAATTTCTAATATTATATGTGGATGACATATTGTTGATTGGAAATAATACAGAATTTCTGGACAACATAAAAGGATACTTGAATAGGAATTTTTCAATGAAAGACCTCAGTGAAGCTGCTTACATATTGGGCATCAAGATCTATAGAGATAGATCAAGACGCTTAATTAGACTTTCACAAAGCACATACCATGATAAAGTTTTGATGAAGTTCAAAATGGATCGGTCAAAGAAAGGGTTCTTGTCTGTGTTACAAGGTGTGAAGTTGAGTCATACTCAATGCCCGACCACTGCAGAATATAGAGAGAAAATGAAAGTCATTCCCTATGCTTCAGCTATAGGTTCTATCATGTATGCAATGTTGTGTACCAAACCTGATGTATGCCTTGCTATAAGTATAGCAGACAGGTACCAATGTAATCCAGGAGTGGAGCACTAGACAATGGTCAAGAACATCCTGAAATACCTGAAAAGGACTAAGCATATGTTTCTCGTTTATGGAGGTGACAAAGAACTTGTCCAAAATGGTTACGTCGAAGCAAGCTTTAACACTCATCCGGATGCTCTAAGTCGCAATCCGGATACATATTTATATTGAATGGTGGAGCTGTCAGTTGGTGTAGTTCCAAGCAGAGCATCGTGGCAGGATCTACGTGTGAAGCGGAGTACATAGCTGCTTCGGAAGCAACAAATGAAGGAGTCTGGATAAAGGAGTTTATATCCGGTCTAGGTGTAATACCTAGTGCATCGGGTCCAATGAAAATCTTTTGTGACAATACTACTGCAATTGCCTTGGCAAAGGAATCTAGATTTCACAAGAGAACCAAACACATCAAGAGAAGCTTCAATTCCATCCGGTATTGAGTCGTTGAGGGAGACATAGAGATTTGCAAAATACATACAGATCTGAATGTTCCAGACCCTTGACTAAGCCTCTTCCACGAGCAAAACATGATCAACACCAAGACTCCAAGGGTGCTAGAATCATTACTTGCTAATCTAGATTATTGACTCTAGTGCAAGTGGGAGACTGAAGAAAATATGCCCTAGAGGCAATAATAAAGTTGTCATTTATATTTTGTTATATCATGATAAATGTTTATTATTCATGCTAGAATTGTATTAACCGGAAACTTAGTACATGTGTGAATACATAGACAATACATAGTGTCCCTAGTATGCCTCTACTTAACTAGCTCGTTAATCAAAGATGGTTATGTTTCCTAACCATAGACATGTACATGGGATCACATCATTAGGAGAATTACGTGACGGACAAGACCCATCCGTTAGCTTAGCATTATGATCGTGACAGTTTTATTGCTACTTCTTTGTTCACGACTTATACATGTTCCTCTAACTATGAGATTATGCAACTCCCGAATACCGGAGGAACACCTTGTGTGCTATCAAACGTCACAACATAATTGGGTGATTATAAAGATGCTCTACAGGTGTCTCCGAAGGTGTTTGTTGGGTTGGCATAGATCAAGATTAGGATTTGTCAACTCCGTGTATCGGAGAGGTATCTCCGGGCCCTCTTAGTAATGCTCATCACTATAAGCCTTGCAAGCAATGTGACTAATGAGTTAGTTACAGGATGAAGCATTACGGAACGAGTAAATAGACTTGCCGGTAATTATATTGAACTAGGTATTGATGATACCGATAATCAAATCTCGGGCAATTAACATACCGATGACAAAGGGAACAATGTATGTTGTTGTGCGATTTGACCAATAAAGATCTTCATAGAATATGTAGGAACCAATATGAGCATCCAGGTTCCGCTATTGGTTATTGGTCGGAGATGTGTCTTGATCATGTCTACATAGTTCTCGAACCCGTAGGGTCCGCACGCTTAACGTTCGATGACAATTTGTAGTATGAGTTATGTGATTTGATGACTAAAGTTTGTTCGCAGTCTCGGATGAGATCACAGACATGATGAGGAGTCTCGAAATGGCCGAGACATAAAAATTAATATATTGGATGACATTATTCGGACATCGGAAGAGTTCCGAGAGGTACCGGTAAAAACAGAGTACCGGAGGGGTTACCGGAACCCCCGAGGAAGAAATGGGCCATCATGGGCCATAGAGGAGAGAGAGAGAGAGAAAGAGGAAAACCCACATAGGGGAGGCCCCCCCCCCATGGGGAGTCCGGATAGGACTAGGGGAGGGGGCGCGGCCCCCCTTTCCCTCTCCCTCTCCCTTTCCCTTCCTTCCCCTCTTCCACCAAGTGGAATCCTACTAGGACTTGGAGTCCTAGTAGAACTCCCTTCTCCTGGCATGCCCTGCAAGGGCCGGCCGGCCTCCCCCTCTCCTCCTTTATATACGGGGGCAGGGGGCACCCCAAAGCAAATCAAGATATCTCTTAGCCGTGTGCGGTGCCCCCTTCCATGGTTTACACACCTCGGTCATATCGTCGTAGTGCTTAGGCGAAGCCCTGCGCCGGTAACTTCATCATCATCGTTGCCACGTCATCATGCTGACAAAACTCACCCTCGTCCTCAACTGGATCAAGAGAACGAGGGATGTCATCGAGCTGAATATGTGCTAAACGCAGAGGTGCCGTACGTTCGGTACTTGGATCGGTTGGATCGCGAAGACGTTCGACTACATCAACCATGTTACTAAACGCTTCCGCTTTCGGTCTACAAGGGTACGTGGACATACTCTCCCGTCTCGTTGCTATGCATCTCCTAGATAGATCTTGTGTGATCATAAGAAAATTTTGAATTACTATGTTCCCCAACAAGAACATAAGGCATATCGGACTATCAAAGAGCTCAATTATGATTTCAAACTTCCCGGTGAGAAGAGTCTATTTAACATTAGCTCAGTTGATGAATGGAGAACCCAGGCATATGAGAATGCCAAATTGTTTAAAGAAAAAGTTAAAAGATGGCATAACAAAAGGATACAAAAGCATGAGTTTAATGTAGGTGATTATGTTTTGCTATATAACTCTTGTTTAAGATTGTTTGCAGGAAAACTTCTCTCTAAATGGGAAGGTCCTTACGTTATCGAGGAGGTCTATCGTTCCGGTGCCATCGAAATCAACAATGCCGAAGGCACAAATCCGATGGTGGTGAACGGTCAAAGAATGAAACATTATATCTCAGGTAATCCCATAAATGTTGAAACCAATGTTATTGACACCGTAACCCCGGAGGAGTACATAAGGGACACTTTCCAGAATGTATCAGACTTCAAAAAGGAATAGGTATGTGGTACGGCAAGTAAACCGACTCCAAAACTGTTCAAATAGCATTTTTTTCTCCATTTTGGAATATTTAAAAAATTAGGAAAATCAGAAGTAGTCCGAAAGAGACACGAGGCATCCATGAGGGTGGAGGGAGCGCCCCCTGCCTCGTGGTCACCTTGTGTGCCCTCTGGACACTGTTTTCTTGCACGATACTTCTTTTGGTCGGTAAAAACTCATTATATAATCTCCCGAAGGTTTTGACCACCATACCACGACAAAATCCCCTGTTTTTGTTCTAAGTTGTCTTCTACCAGAGTTTCTCAAGGTCGGGCATCATGTCGTCTCCCTCCTCCAACAACGTGGGTGACGATGCTTGGCTAATGAAGATAGAGACGAAGCGAGAAGAACTCGGGGGAAACGAGGAAGGTGACAAGATCAAGAAAGCCGCAGAACAGCAAGTCCCAACAGTAGAAGAAGAAGGCGTCTTTCAACCTTACTACAATCATCTCACCTCTACTGAAATTGAAGATTTCAAGATGATTGAAATAGTTCGCATACAAAACAAGTATCTCACACGTGAAAATATTTTGTTGCAAGAGCATATCACCGCACTCAAGGGCATTATCCGCAAGTTGGAGCATCTCCTACGCTCGATGTGCGACATTCCGTCATCAACAACTCCATCATCACCACCTCCGAAGAAAGAGACATAAATACATGGGTATGGGTACTCCCCTTGGCAACTGCCAATCTTGGGGGAGGTGCCCTGGTATCATATCACCATCACACTTCTATCTTTACCGTTTTTCGTAGTTCGATCCTTTTGGTCATATCTTGATCTAGTAGAATAAAGCTTTAGTATATCTAGCTTTGAGTTTTGTTTCGATCTCTATCTATGTAATCGAGTCCATGAGCTATATATAATAAAGAGTAGTTTTGAGTCGAGGGCTTTGCTATCTTGCTATGATCTTGAGAGAATAAAAGAAAGAATGAAAAGAAATAGAAAGATCATATTGATCTTATGGAGAGTAATGACTTCACACATAAAGAGTATGATGAATAAAAGTTGTTGAGAGTTGACAAACATAGTTTTGGTCATCGTTGCAATTAATAGGAAGTAATAAAAGAGAGGTTTTCACATATAAATATACTATCTTGGTCATCTTTTATGATTGTAAGCACTCATTAAAATATGACGTGCTAATAAGTTGATATTGGACAAGGAAGACAACGTAATGGGTTATGTTTTCTTATATCCGAATAAGTTATATTGTCATGGATCATCCAACATGTTGAGCTTGACTTTCCCCTCATGCTAGCCAAATTATTTGCATCAAGTAGAGATACTACTGGTGCTTCCAAACATCCCTAAACCCAGTTTTGCCATGAGATTCTACCATACCTACCTATGGATTGAGTAAGATCCTTCAAGTAAGTTGTCATCGGTGCAAGCAATAAAAATTGCTCCCTAAATATGTATGATCTATTATTGTGAATAAAATAAGATTTATACGAGCTTGTGATATGGAAGAAATAAAAGCGACGGACTGAATAATAAAGGTCCTTATCACAAGTGGCAATATAAAGTGGCGTTCTTTTGCATTAAGATTTTGTGCATCCAACCTTAAAAGCACATGACAACCTCTGCTTCCCTCTGCGAAGGGCCTATCTTTATTTTCACCTTTCCTTTTTACACGTTATCCTTTGGCAAGCACTATGTGTTGGAAAGATCCTGATATATATATCCACTTGGATGTAGGTTTTCATAAAGTATTATTGTTGACATTACCCTTGAGGTAAAAGGTTGGGAGGTGAAACTATAAGTCCCCATCTTTCTTTGTGTCCGATTGAAACTTTGTACCCGTACGTATCGTGTGAGTGTTAGCAATTGTGAAAGACTAAATGATGGTTGAGTATGTGGACTTGCTAAAAAGCTCTTATATTGACTCTTTCTGACGTTATGATAAATTGCAATTGCTTCAATGACCAAGATCATAGTTTGTTAGTTTTCAATGAAGTTTCTGATTCATACTTTACATTGTGAATAGATTGTTACTTTAGCATAAAATCATATGATAATATATATATGTTGTTGTTCTAAGAATGATCATGATGCCCTCATGTCCATATTTTATTTTATCGACACCTCTATCTCTAAACATGTGGACATATTTTTTGATATAGGCTTGCGCTTGAGGACAAGCGAGGTCTAAGCTTGGGGGGTGGGGTTGATACGTCCATTTTGCATCATGCTTTTATATCAATATTTATTGCATTATGGGTTGTTACTACACATTATGTCACAATACTTATGCATTTTCTCTCTTATTTTATAAGGTTTACATGAAGAGGGAGAATGCCGGCAGCTGGAATTCTAGGATGGAAAAGGAGCAAATATTAGAGACTTATTCTGCACAACTCCAAAAGTCCTGAAACTCCACGAAAGTCAGTTTTGGAATATATTAAAAATATTGGGCGAAGAAAGCACCAGAGGGGGCCACCCACCAGCCACAAGGGTGGAGGGCGCGCCCCTGCCTCGTGGTCCACCTGGCAGGCCCCCTATTCCCATCTTCTGCTATATGGTGTCTTTTGCCCTGGAAAAAATCACAAGGAAGCTTTCCGGACGAAGCGCCGCCGTCTCAAGGCAGAACGTGGGGAGGACCAATCTAGGGCTCCGACGGAGCTGTTCTATCGGGGAAACATCCCTCCGGGAGGGGGAAATCGTCGCCATCGTCATCACCATCGATCCTCTCATCGAGAGGGGGTCAATCTCCATCAACATCTTCACCAGCACCATCTCCTCTCAAACCCTAGTTCATCTCTTGTATCCGATCTTTGTCTCTGATGGTAGTTGGTTTATTCGGTGGAAGATCATATGTTCAGATCCTTAATGCTATTCAATACCCCTCTGATTATGAACATGAATATGATTTGTGAGTAGTTACGTTTGTTCCTGAGGACATGGGAGAAGTCTTGTTATAAGTAATCATGTGAACTTGGTATTTGTTCGATATTTGATGAGATGTATGATGTCTCTCCTCTGGTGGTGTTATGTGAACATAGACTACATGACACTTCACCATTGTTTGGGCCTGAGGGAAGGCATTGGGAAGTAATAAGTAGATGATGGGTTGATAGAGTGACAGAATCTTAAACCCTAGTTTATGCGTTGCTTCGTAAGGGGCTGATTTGGATCCATATGTTTCATGCTATGGTTAGGTTTACCTTAATTTTTCTTTCTTAGTTGTGGATGCTTGCGAGAGGGGTTAATCATAAGTGGGATGCTTGTCCAAGGAAGGGCAGTACCCAAGCACCGGTCACATATCAAATTATCAAAGTAACGAATGTGAATCATATGAGCATGATGAGAACTAGCTTGACAGTAATTCCCATGTGTCCTCGGGAGCGCTTTGCTTTATATAAGAGTTTGTACAGGCTTGTCCTTTGATACAAAAGGGATTGGTCCACCTTGCTGCACCTTTTTTACTTTTGTTTCTTGTTACCAGTCACGAATTACCTTATCACAAAACTATCTGTTACCGTTAATTTCAGTGCTTGCAGAAAATATCTTACTAAAAACCGCTTGTCATTTCCTTCTGCCCCTCGTTGGTTTCAACACTCTTACTTATCGAAAGGACTATGTTAGATCCCCTATACTTGTGGATCATCAGTGCACCTCCCTCTAATATTATTTGCACCGGAAATTCAGAAATATTCAGAAAAAAATCGTATTAAATTTTCAGAGTATTCTAAGAACTTTTATTTGTGGGTCATTTTTTATTGCACGGAAAAATTAGAAAACATACAAAGCATGGCATTTTATTTTATTTAACTAAGAAAAAAGAAAACAAAAGGTAGGGACACAAGGTATTGCTCACTAAATTCATCAACTTCATACCTCTAAAAAATGATCCATTAATAAGGTTGATCAAGTCTTATTAATAACCACTTTCGATTAGCATGAAACCGAAGAACTTTCGTAAATCACTAAGTTACCTTAATGGGGATATCAATGTCCCCAACAAGGATTTCATATTTCTTTTTAACAGTAGGTAGAGGTAGTTGAAAACTTCCAATAGTGTTTGTCGGAGATTTTTCAATAACATTAATACCATTCACTTGGGATTTTTTCTTTGGAAAGTGCACCGTATGCTCATTACCATTGATATGAAAAGTGACCTTGCTTATATTGAAATCAATAACAGCCCCTGTAGTATTCAAGAAGGGTGTACCAAGGATAATTCACATGTTGTCGTCCTCGGGCATCTCAAGTATAACAAAGTCAGTCAAAATAGTAACATTAGCAACAACAACAGGCACATCCTCACAAATATCGATAGGTATGGTAGTTGATTTGTCAGCCATTTGCAAAGATATTTCAGTAGGTGTGAGTTTATTGAAATCAAGTCTTTTATATAAAGAGAAAGGCATAACACTAACACCAGCTCCCAAATCATAAAAAGCAGTTTTCACATAGTTTCTTTTGATGGAGCAAGGTATAGTTGGTATTCCCGAATCTCCAAGTTTTTTAGGTACTCCATCTTTAAAGTATAATTAGCAAGAATAGTGGAGATTTCAGCTTCCAGTATTTTTCTATTATTGGTGATGATGTCTTTCATGTACTTTGCATAAGGAGGCATTTTTAAGATATCAGTCAAGCGAGTGCGCAAAAAGACTGGCCTAGTCATTTCGGCAAAGCATTCAAATTCTTCATCATCTTTCTTTTTAGTTGACTTAGGTGGAAAGGGCATAGGTTTTTGAAACCATGGTTCTCTTTCCTTACTGTGTTTTCTAGCAACAAAATCTCTTTTATCATATCTTTTAATCTTTGGTTGTGGGTTATCAAGATCAACAGCTAGTTCTATTTCAACATCATTATCTGGTTCTTTATTATTAGGTTGAGTGTCTTCATGAACCTCATCATTATCTTTTTCATTATCAGAAGGTGAGTGTTCATTACCAGATTGAGTTTCAGCATCAGAGATAGAAACTTCATTATCATTATTAGGAGGTTTTTGTACTTCAGGTTCACTAGAGGTATGCAAAGTCCTATCATTTTTCTTATTCTTTTTATTTTTAGAAGGACTAGGTGCATCGGTGTTAATTCTTTGAGAGTCTTGTTCAATTCTCTTTGGGTGTCCCTTGGGATAAAGTGGTTCCTGAGTCGTTTTACCTCCTCTAGTTGCTACTCTAGCAGCAAAGTCACTTATATTATTGTTCATTTCATCAAGCAACTCTCTTTGAGATTTAGCAACTTGTTCTAACTGAGTTTGAACCATAGAGGCATGCTTTCCTACACCTCTAAGATCATTTGAGATTCTAAATAACAAGTCACTTAAGCAAGCAATCATATCAGAGTTGTATTTCATTTGTTTCATAACATTTGCATTGAAGTGATCTTGCTTTCTTATGTAATTATCAAACTCATAAAGGCAGTTGACTAGGATGTTTATTTCGAGGATCATCACTATCATTGAATTTCATTAAAGATTTTACCTCTACCACCTTAGGTGGTGGTGGTGCTTCAAGCCCATGTATTTCTTCAATAGGTGGTAAAATTTTAACATCCTCGGCTTTAATACCTTTTTCCTTCATAGATTTCTTTGTCTCTTGCATATCTTCAGGACTGAGATATAAGATACCCCTCTTCTTCGGAGTGGGTTTAATTGGTGTTTCAGGAGGATTCCAATCATCATAATTTTTTCAATATGTTATTCAATAATTCTTCAGCTTGCCCAATAGTTCGTTCCCTGAAAACACAACCAGCACAATTATCTAGGAAACCCCTAGAAGCATTGGTTAGTCCATTATAGAAGATACCAAGTATTTCATTTTTCTTAAGAGGATGATTAGGCCAAGCATTAAGCAATTGGAGAAGCCTCCCCCAAGCTTGTGGGAGACTCTCTTCTTCGATTTGCACAAAGTTAAATATTTCCTGCAAGGCAGTTTGGTTCTTAATAGCAGGGAAATATTTTTCAGAGAAGTAATAAATCATATCCTGGGTACTACGCACACAACCAGGAGTAAGAGTATTGTACCAAGCTTTAGCATCATCCTTTAATGAGAACGAAAATAACTTGAGAATAAAATAATAGTGAATCTTCTCATCATGAGTTAAAATTGTGGCTATATCATTCAACTTAGTAAGATGTGCCACAACAGTTTCAGTTTCATAACCATGGAAAGGATCAGATTCAACCAAAGTAATTAACTCTGGGTCAATAGAGAATTCATAATCCTTATCATCAACAAAGATAGGTGAAGTAGCAAACTTAGGATCACATTTCATTTTAGCATTCAGAGATCTTTCTTTATACTTGCGTAATAATTTCTCTAGATCATCTCTATCCTTACATGCAAGAATATCTCTAGTTGCCTCCTCACTCATAGCATAACCTTCTGGTACCTTTGGCAATTCATATCTAGGAGGACTAGTTCTAGTAGGTGTTTCAAGATTTTTAGTTTCAAGCTCATCATCAGTTTCAACAATATCATGCTGTCTTACTCTAGCAATTTGTTCATCAAGAAATTCACCTAGTGGCACATCATCATAAAGCAAGGTACTAGCATCATCAAGAGTAGCATTCATAGCTGAAGTACCATCATCAATAACTTGCGACATATCAGAATTAATAGCATGTGGTGGTGTTGCAAGTTTACTTATAACAGAAGGTGAATCTAAAGCGGAGCTGGATGGCAGTTCCTTACCTCCCCTCATCTTTGAGGGAAAAATCTTAGTCTTATCATCCTTCAGATTCTTCATAGTGATAATATGATAATAATCCCAAGTGACTCAACAAATATAGCTATGCTCCTCGGCAACGGCGCCAGAAAAAGGTCTTGACAACCCACAAGTATATGGGATAGCAACCATTTTCGAGGGTAGAGTATTCAACCCAAATTTATAGATTCGACACAAGGGGAGCCAAAGAATATTTGCAAGTATTAGCAGCTGAGTTTTCAATTGAACCACACCTGAATTATATGCATCAAAGCGGTCAGTAGCAAAGTAATATGATAGTTTTGATAATAGTAGCAGCACAATAGTAACAGTAACAGTGATAGCAGTGATATTGTAGCAGTAACAATAGCCGTAGCAACAATAGTAACTTAGCAAGAACAATATAAGGTAAATTCGTAGGCATTGGATCAGTGATTCGTTGGAAGATATTCATCATGAGACGGTCATAACCTAGGGCGATACGACACTAGCTCCAGTTCATAATATAATGTAGGCATGTATTCCATAAATAGTCATACGTGCTCATGGAAAGAACTTGCATGACATCTTTTGTCCTACCCTCCCGTGGTAGCAGGGTCCTATTGGAAACTAAGGGATATTAAGGCCTCCTTCTAATAGAGTGCCGGAACAAAGCATTAGCACACGGTGAATACATGAACTCCTCAAACTATGGTCATCACCAGGAGTGGTCCCGACTATTGTCACTCCGGGGTTACCGGCTCATAACACGTAGTAGGTGACTATAAATTGCAAGATCGGATCTAGAACATGGATATAATGGTGATAACATAAATGGTTCAGATCTGAAATCATGGCACCTGGGCCCAAAGTGACAAGCATTAAGCATGACAAAGTCATAGCAACATCAATCTCAGAACATAGTGGATACTAGGGATTAGGCCCTAACAAAACTAACTCGATTACATGATGAATCTCATCCAACTCCTCACCGAGTAGCGAGCCTACGAAGGAATTACTCACTCCCGGTGGGGAGCATCATGGAATTGCCAATGGAGAAGGGTTGGTGATGACGAAGATCAAAGATCCCCCTCTCCGGAGCCCCGAACGGACTCCAGATCTGGCCTCCCAATGAAGAATAGGAGATGACAGCGGCTCCATCTCGTGAAACACGATAATTCTTTCTCCCTAGTTTTTTTTCTGGAAATATGTGATTTTATAGCATCGGTTTTAGGGTTTGCAGGCCACCAGGTGGGGACAACCCACCTGGGCGCGCCTGGAGGGTGTGGCGCGCCCTGGTGGGTTGTGCCCACCCAGGTGCCCCCTCTGGTGGTTCTTGGCTCTAGATATTTTCTTGTATTATATAAAAAATCCTCGCAAAGATTCGTTCCATTTCGAGAACTTTTATTTCTGCACAAAAACAACACCATGGTAGTTCTGCTGAAAACAGCGTCAGTCCGGGTTAGTTTCATTTAAATCATGCAAATTAGATTCCAAAACAAGAGGAAAATTAGATACGATGGAGACGTATCAACATGCACTGACAGTCATCGGGGAGCAGAGAAATCTGGCGATCTTTGGGTCATGGTGGTGATAGTACAATAGGAGTTCGGAACAGGTCATGGAACTCATCTAGCAACTCCATAACGCACTCAGTTGTATGTAGAGCAACTAAGTTATCGGTATTAATTGGCATGGACTTTTGGTCTCGACGGAGCACTTGGACTTGAACCCCTTGTTCGATCGCGCCCCTGCGAACCAAACCCTCTAGTTTCCTTGCGGATACAGGTTTACACTACAACTTCTTGTCTTCGATGCCTTGTATGGAAGTATGTCGCCCTTCATGAGTGAAACACATTGACCTCTTGCGCTAGTGCACCCATGAAGGTCTATGGTCCTCTAACCAGTCAACACCCAAAATCAGGTCATAACATCCAAATGTCAAAACCATGACATCATGTTGAAATGTGCATCCCTTTGTCCACATCATAGTGGCACCCGAGCGATAACATAGCATGTGGGTGCCATATCTTGTGGTTGGAGCTAAAGATCAGTCACCAAGGCCGGGTCCACAAAAGAAAGACCCAGAATCCACAAGAATGAGCATATTGCGCATGCCAATCATACCATGCAATTGCATTGTACGACGGTGCACGGGAGTAGATGACGCTAATTGTTGTGCTATCACCATGACATCTTCATCTGAGCTAGTCTGTGAGATGTTGAGGATCTGGTGGCTCGATTTATCCTTCAGCTCACCTATTCAAGCTTCTCTATCGATTTGCGTTTCTCATCAGAGACTAGCTTCTCTTCTCTATTGGACTAATGTCCAACGATCAAGCTATCCCCACGAACCGCTGCCCATACTCCATTGATTCCTCCAAGAGGCCTGCCACATGAGCAGGTTGTATCTGTGCCATATTGCTTGCCCACTAGGTACCCATTGGGTATAGGGTACCCAATGGGTATGGGCACGGGTGTTATTTTATGCCCATGGGTATTGAAGTGGGTCGGTATAGAAAGTTTCTGTGGGTATGGGTGTCGGTGTCAAAACCGGCGGATCTCGGGTAGGGGGTCCCGATCTGTGCGTCTTAGGCTGATGGTAACAGGAAGTGAGGGACACAATGTTTACCCAGGTTCGGGCCCTCTCGATGGAGGTAAAACCCTACTTCCTGCTTGATTGATATTGAAGATATGTGGAATACAAGAGTAGATCTACCACGAGATCGTAGAGGCTAAACCCTATGAGCTAGCCTATGATGGTATGATTGTAATTGTGATCGGCCTTCTAAGGACCATGCTCTCCAGTTTATATAGACACCGAAGAGCTAGGGTTTACATGGAGTCGGTTACAAGGAAGGAAACATAATATACGGATTGCCAAGCTTGTCTTCCACGCAAAGGAGAGTCCCATCCGGACACGAGCCGAAGTCTTGAGTCTTGTATCTTGACGCTTCTATAGTCCGGACGATGTATATAGTCTGGCTGTCCGGATACCCCCTTATCCAGGACTCCCTCAGTAGCCCCTGAACTAGGCTTCAATGACGATGAGTCCGGCGCGCAGTCTTGTCTTCGGCATTGCAAGGCGGGTTCCTCCTCCGAATACACCAAGGTGATTATCGAACATGTAGGTTGTGTCCGGATCTGCAAGATGATCTTCACACACCCTTAGCATAAATCCGTTCTACTGGCGATCTTCGTATGTCATGCCCTTGCATCGTGACCTGGTCCAACACGAACCAACGTTTCCTGCTCCACCTCGACTCGTGTTGCGAGGCGGTTTTATCAGCACGTCCTGCCAAAGCAGAGATCGTGTCCCTCTTAATTCGGGATCTTTCATCAATATGGGCATATGCGACCCCACGATGACTGTTGGTATAATTCCGTGTTTCTTTTTAGATAAGTCTCAAGCGGTCACACTGAGGACTCTTGGTATTCATCCCCTTTATAAAGGGGTCAAGGCCTACAGCTCGTCTCCATCTCTCCTACTCCTTCTCATACCTCGAGCTCCATCGCCCAAAGCCTAAGCTCCAACACCCCAGATCCTCCAGTATGTCCGGATCCGACCGAGCAGGCCGGTGTGTGGACTCCTTGATTCATGAGGAGGATATTGTGAAGCTTAGGGAGGTCGGATAACTGACTGCCGATATCCAGCACAGGCTTCCTGCTCCGTGGCAAGTCATCCCCACGCCGGAGCCCAATGAGAGCGTCGTGTTTACTCCTCACTTCCTCTGAGGCCTAGGCCTCACCCTCGGCCCCTTTGTGAGGGGGCTTATGTTCTACTATGGCTTGGATTTCCATGATCTGGCTCCAGACGCCATCCTCCATATCTCGTCTTCATTATTGTGTGCGAGGCCTTTCTCCACGTCAACCCACACTTCGGCTTGTGGCTAAAGACCTTCAATGTGAAGCCGAAGATGATCGAGGGGCGACATGCGGAGTGCGGAGGCGCCATAATAAGCAGGAACGCTGATGCCCCATGGCCAGAGGGTTCTTTTCCGGAAGTATCTGACGTATGGCAACGGAGATGGTTCTATGTCACTTCTCCCAGAGGCACAAAGTGGGTAGCTGCTCCCGAGTTCCACTCAGGCTCCCCATCATAGCTGGCGTCTTGGACCGATGTGGGATGGAATTATGGGCCTGCCGGTGATATGCCAGAACTACAGAACCGTATCCGGGAGCTCATTAGGAGGGACATAAATCTTGTCAGCATAATTCAAGTAATGTTAGTCCGGCGGATGTTGCCGTGCAAACGTCGGCCTCTCCGAATGTGGGAGTTTAATCCAGAGGGTCTGCAGACTATTAAGCACTTCTTCGGCCTGACGCTCGAAGGAATGTGTAAATTATTCTTCGGACCACAAGCAAAGTGTCCGGACACCACCGAGGATGCGGGCCTAAGTTGCAATTGCCTAGATGCCCAAGTAAGTAACCTTAAAGTCGGACACTTCATTTATGTTTATCATGATTATTATTCTAACACTCCCTACGCGACCAGGAATGGCTTGACAAGGCGAAGAGAATGAGGTGTCCGACACCACTTCCTGAAGGCTCGCCTGGTCCCACCATTGCAAATATGCTGGACCGGGTGCTCAGCAAAATCCCTTTAGAGAAGGACGAAGGAAAGGGCAGTGAAGCCGAACTTCACGCGCTGCACCCCCAGACCGGGAAAATCGCTAATCCTCCTATGGAGGATAGTCGGGAGGGGAAGGTCAAAGCCTCCTCCCCGCGCGGGAAGACGAGGGCCGCCTCCGAAGATTTGGAGGCGGAGACGCCCAAGCAAGGGAAGAAAACATCGCCAAGGGGCTCTGCCGCGACGGGCGCCCTCACCACGTCATGCCCACCAACGTGCCAGCCCTCCAATGAGCCGTAAGTCATTCATTAATTCGAAGGTGTGATGTTACTCCAAGATCCATAACCAGGATTTCATTTTTTTGTAGTCCAGCGAGCAGCTCTTCTCAACAGAGTTCGTCTTCGGGGGACCTTCGTCCGGAGATGATGGAGAGTGAAACCCCACCCAACTCTTCGCCTCATGAGGCGGGCGACACAGAGGTGTTGTCACGGAGGAGTCCGGATCTACCGAAGCCGGAGGCTAGTACGTCAGCCGCCCTGAGCCCGGAGCGTTTGGCTCCCATGGGGGCGATGAGAAGGGTCCGGCGTAGTTTATTGTCCGGCCGGACGTACTGACGGGCCATCTGGAGCGAGCCGCGCTCTTGGAGGAGCACCGCTCTTTAATGAGCATGGTGCTCACGAAGATTTCATCCGCTACCAGCGGCTTGAATGAGGCATTTACAAGCCTGCTCAAAGGCTTTGAGGTATGTAGTGAAAAATGCACAACTTTTTGGTTATGAAGCATGCGCTAGGTGTGCTCCCTATAGATAGTAGCCCTGAGACTCTGGTTGCCCGCCATAGGCGGCAAACGGGGGATCATATACTCATGGTTGCGCCGTACATGTGCGCAGGTATACAAGGGTCCGGCAGCCGACCAGTCTGTTGAAGTTGCCGAGCTAAGGAGGCAAATCGGATCCATCGATGCCGATATCACGCTGGTGAATAAACGGCTTGAGGAGTCCCAGGGTATGTGCTTGGTTGTTATTATAATGTGTAGGAAAATGCCAGAGCGGCGTAATATTAATGCAATATGTGTGCACTGCAGATGGTGCTGCTGCTGTGGAGGCCCTGAGGGCGGAACTGTCTCAGGCCAAGGAACAAGCTCGGGCTAGCAATGCGGCTTCCCTAAAGGCGGACGAAGAGTTGAGAGCCGAACAGGCTGCTCATTGCCGAAGCGAGGAAAAGATAGCCAAAATGGCTGAAGAGTTAAAGAATGCCACCGACCGGTACGCACTCCTTGAAAAGGAGAATAAGGCTAGTTCGGCCGAGCTGGACAAGGCCTGTAATGCCGCTAAGGAGATGCGAACCGAGATCCGGAGTATGTGGGAGGAGCTCCAACAAGCTGACAAAATCATGGCTGGGGGCTCGTACTTACTACGGACGAAGTTCTTGGATCCGAAGTATGCTCCACTTGCGGGTCGCATGAGTCCTGCGGACGCATATGCGGACTTGGCGAATAGCACAGCTGACGCTGTCAAGTTCTTTGAGGGTCAAGGTGACGAAGAAGTGGAGAAGCTTTTCTGGTAGCAGTTTAATGCTCCCACTTGCCCGCTACCACTGAATGAGAAGGTGGCTGCTATGGCGGAGCTCCACAGGCTGTCCGGACTTGCAATGCAGTCTGTAATAGACCATCTTTGGCCAAAGGGGCCTAAGACGGACAACTACTTTGGTTTAGTGCAACAATTCCTTGGAGCCATATCCCGGATTGACGCCATGAGGAGGTCGGCGTGCATAGAGGGTGCGCGGATGGCTCTAGCCCGCGTTAAATCCTATTGGACGGATATGGAGGCCACTGTAATAGCTAGCCAGGATCCGGCGGGGGGCCAACATCCGGCCGAGCACTACTTGGCGCAAGTCACAGAAGGTGCCCGCCTGATAGAGGCGCAGTGCTCGAAGAGTGTTTTATTCGAGTGATAAGTCGAATCATTGTAGAAAACAATGTTTAGTTTAATTATGAGGCTATGTTTATACTTTTGCCTGGAAGTATGATTGTCCTCCCTTTGTGGCTATTCTTATATGTATAAGTAGTCTGAAAGATAGCAGTCGTTGGCTTCAGCCCCCTCGCAGATAATGCAGGGGTGTTGGCAAAAAAATATGCATAATCACACTTGATCCAACATCTTGGTCCGTTAAGGAGGTGATCGCACACCGAACTAGGCAACCAGACTATATAGATGTAACACTTTCGCTTAGCCATGGGAGTCTAATGGTGGGGCTACTATGTAGCCCCTAGTACCTCCATGTGCATCCGAATACGAGCGCGTGTGTACATGGCCGGTAAACGGCCCTTCGTTAAGCCGGAGGAATCTTTAGGGATTCCGGTGAGTCTTTGAGTGGTTGAACAGTCTCTCGCTGTATCATGATGGTCCGTTTTTGGCTTTCTCTACTGAGGCGCTCATCCGGAGTAACCAGGGCACAATCGCAGTAGTTCTCCTTTGGCCTGCCTTAGCTGGATGATAGCGGAACGTAAGGCGGCAAACCTAGGAGCCGGGAAAACCCAACATTTTGACCAAAGACATGATTCGGAGCTGATGCATATGCGGTCAAACTCGTGACGCCGAACACTCCCGAGGGTATTCGGTCTTTTCTAAAAGAAGATACGCTGACAAGAGCCTATTTTAAGCCCTTTATTTCTAGGTACGTGCAATTTAGTCTGCCGTGGCCAAATGCCAAAAACGGTAGTATCCTCTGTGGGTATAGAACCCATGGGATGGTTAAACAACAAGAGGCAGTAGAAAAGGTTCACACAGGGGCTTAATCTAAAAAGAAACTTGTTGCACGGGGCCCTGCTGCACGTCTGCGCCTTTGTCTCCGTTGTGCCGTATCCTGGAAAGGTATCACGTGAACGTTTTCTGTAAAAAAGAAAACTCGTAGGAGGGTGCAACGTAAGTATGTGATTAATAATAAGAGTATAAGTTGTTGGCCTGCCAATAAGGTCGAGCCAGGCATGGGGCTGTATTAAGTATAGACAGCCCCTGGTTTCCCTTATGGGATTACATATACAGTGCCATGTTTGAATTTATCCGGGCTACCGGACTCGTCTAACCGTGTCTGTGGTCGTAATGACCAATCATGTTTTCTAAAACTAGAGGCCGCTTATAGTCCGGCCTCTAGGGCCGTCGCGTATTCCTCTGCGCGTGAAGGGCGCTTTATGATTCCTCTAACGGTGATGATGCCACGGGGACTGGGCATCTTGAGTGTAAGGTGGCCATAGTGCGGCAATGCGTTGAAGCGGGCGAAGGTCGTTCTTCCTAGCAATGTGTGATAGCTGCTTTGGAAGGGTACGATAGTGAAGAGTAGCTCTTCGCTTCTGGAGTTTCCTGGGGAGCCCAATGTTACTTCCAGCACGACGGAGCCCCTGGCGCAGGCTGCAACGCCTGGTATCACCCCTTCAAAGGTGGTGTTGCTTTGTTTAATTCTGGATGGGTCTATCCCCATTCTGCAGACAGTGTCCTCGTATATTAAATTGAGACCACTACCGCCGTCCATGAGGACACGGGTGAGACGGTATCCGTCGATTATTGGGTCAAGCACCAAGGCCTGTGATCCTCCTCGCCGAATTGTAGTTCGGCCGTCCATGTGATCGAAAGAGATCGGACGATACTTCTAGTAGTGAGACGTGGGTACAACAGGCTCTACATCGTGCGCTTCTATGGGCGCGCGTTCATGCCCTCTCGTGGATGTGTGAGTCGTGTGGATCATGTTTACTGTTTTTACCTCGGGCGGGAATTTTTTCTGTACCCCAGTGTTCGGCTGGTGAGGTTCATCCTCGTCTTTGCTTGGTGTGCCCCTCCCCTTGTGTTCGGCATTTAATTTTCTGGCCTGCTTGAAGACCCAGCACTCTCTATGGGTGTGGTTCGCAGGTTTCTCCGGGGTGCCATGAATTTGGCATAGTCTGTCCAGGACTCTGTTCAGACCGGACGGTCCATCTTTACTGCCTTTGAATGGCTTCTTTTGCGGATCAGGTCGAGAGCCCCTGAATCCGACGTTAACCGCTGTGTTGTCCCGGCTCTCTTCCTTGTTTTGGCGTTTGTTTTTATTATGTCGTGGCTTCCCGTTGCCATCCCTTAGTTCGGATGTGTTGGGGTCGCTGGTGCCTTTACGGGCCAACCAGCTATCCTCACCCACACAAAAGCGGGTCATAAGGCTTGTTAAGGCTGCCATTGTCCTTGGCTTTTCTTGGCCGAGGTGTCGGGCGAGCCATTCGTCACGGATGCTGTGTTTGAAATCCGCTAAGGCTTCAGCGTCCGGACAGTCGACAATTTGATTCTTCTTAGTGAGGAATCTGTTCCAAAGCTTGCGGGCGGACTCTCCGGGCTGTTGGATTATGTGACTTAGATCGTCTTCATCCGGAGGCCGGACATAAGTCCCTTGAAAATTGGCCCTGAAAGCGTCTTCGAGTTCCTCCCAACTCCCAATTGAGTTCTCGGGGAGGCTTTTCAACCAGTGTCGAGCTGGTCCCTTCAACTTGAGGGGAAGGTATTTGATGGCATGGAGGTCATCCCCACGAGCCATGTGAATATGCAGGATAAAATCCTCGATCCAGACCCCTGGGTCTGTCGTGCCGTCGTATGCTTCTATGTTCACAGGTTTAAAGCCTTGTGGGAATTCATGGTCCAGTACTTCTTCGGTGAAGCACAAAGGGTGAGCAGCCCCTCTGTATCTGGATGCATTGTGGCATGTGGTCGGCTGTGGTTGTGTCCGGGGTTGATTCCGAACTGGTATCTGGCTTTTATGAGCGTTTGGGTGACCATAGTCATGCGCTGGCATGTGTCTTCTAGATCCATATATGGACCTGGCTGCACCGGTATTTTTATCCGGATGCTCGCGTGGATCATGCGCGGTGTCCGCGGCCGCTCTGTTATGGTTGTGAGGCGGTACGTCTGGTTTCTTGGTCGAATTTTCTTTTGGTGAACGGCCGCGTCGTCGAATTCTGGCAGTAGCTTGCGCTTCGGATAGCTTTTCGTATGGCGGTCATCGCCATATCTTTCTTCAGTGCCTAGCACCCTATTCCATCTATGACTTAGCTTTTCCTGTGCGGCCTTGAGCCGTTGCTTCTGCTTTTCTAGACTTCTTGCGGTGGCCATAAGCTTTCTGTGGAGGTTGTCTCGTTCCACTTGTTCGTCCGGTATGATGAATGCATCGTCGTCCGGACTGTCTTCCTGTTCTGGTGCGGCATCCTGAGCTCGTCCCTCCGGATCATTGTGATTGTTTATTTGCTCCGGACTTGATTTGGCATGACCTGGCTCGTCCTGTTCGATCGCTGGGTCCATGTGGTCATTATTGCTTTCGGAGTTTGCAGGTATATCAACCCTTCTTGCGCTCTTGTCGCTATTTTTGACATTGCTGGACTTTGAGCAGTGTCTACGCCGCCTCTTCGGCTTTTGCCTGGGTGTTTTTCGGACTGCCATCCTTATTGGGCGTATCTACCATGTATATATCATATGACAAGGTACTAGTCCCGCGCTCCAGGGATTCTGGAGCCTCTCCTGCATCGTCGTCCATACCATCGATGTCTTCGGAGTCAGGCACGTCGGTTAATTCTTCGATCGTGGCAATGAAGTGGGTGGTGGGTGGGCGCCGAGTTCCTTTGTCGCCTGCTTCCCACTTGGGCCGGACATAGTTCGGCCTAGAGCCTCCTGACAAAGAGAGAGAGAGACTTCAATGAGTTTAGTATGTCGCTAAAGGGCGAGTGCTGAAAGATGTCCGCAGCGGTAAACTCCATTACTGGAGCCCAGCCTGGCTTGGCTGGCTTGAAGGTGAGCGGACCAGGACCAACAACCGGATATGAGTCTGGGGCCCCAAGGCTACAGGCCTCCATAGAGGTGAGACCCGTGTTCGGCTCCACCGCCGATAAGTGTGCGGCCTGCGGGGTGGGCTCCAGCCCTCCGTCCGTAGGCAACGCAACCTGCCCTAGATTTAGATCTGGGGCTGCCTCGGGGAAAATGACCCGGGCACTGTTCGACAGCAGGTCTAGGCCGTGCTCGTCGTGACTGTCCGGCGCTCCTGGCACAGGCTCTAATCCGTCGAAGATCAAGTCTCCGTGGACATCTGCAGTGTAGTTCAAGTTTCCGAACCTGATCTGGTGGCCAGGGGCGGAGCTATCGATCTGCTCCAACTGGCCAAGCGAACTGGCCCGCAGTGCGAAGCCGCCGAACACAAAGATATGTCTGGGGAGAAAAGTCTCACCCTGGACCGTGTTGTTGACGATTGAAGACGCCATCAAGCCTCGAAGCGACGACATAGAGGAACTCTCAATGAAAGCACCAATGTCGGTGTCAAAACCGGCGGATCTCGGGTAGGGGGTCCCGATCTGTGTGTCTTAGGCTGATGGTAACAGGAAGCGAGGGACACAATGTTTACCCAGGTTCGGGCCCTCTTGATGGAGGTAAAACCCTACTTCCTACTTGATTAATATTGAAGATATGTGGAATACAAGAGTAGATCTACCACGAGATTGTAGAGGCTAAACCCTATGAGCTAGCCTATGATGGTATGATTGTAATTGTGATCGGCCTTCTAAGGACCATGCTCTCTGGTTTATATAGACACCGAAGAGCTAGGGTTTACATGGAGTCGGTTACAAGGAAGGAAACATAATATCTGAATTGCCAAGCTTGTCTTCCACGCAAAGGAGAGTCTCATTCGGACACGAGTTGAAGTCTTGAGTCTTGTATCTTGATGCTTCTATAGTCCGGAGGATGTATATAGTCCGGCTGTCCAGATACCCCCTTATCCAGGACTCCCTCAATGGGTTTGGGCAGAAGGAGGTTGTACCCGCCCATACCCTACCCACTGCCATCCCTAGCACTTGTTTAGACTTTTCTGATGAAGTGGTTGCAGCACTTTCGAATGAAGAACGACTCGACTATTTAGAGGATCCCATTGACTTCTCATTTTGCAGCTCAACTTCTTGCAACAAAGCCAAGAAGCTATTAGTATCCACATATTTAGGGCGATGTAAAAAACACCGAAATGATTGTGGGACACAACCCAACAGTATAACGCTCAACATATAACACCTCGTGGTATTGGGATCAGCTAAGAGGATTTGATGATAGCGAGTGTCAAATTTCGTTGTGTCATCCTCTGTGTGCCTATTTGTGTGAGCACCAACAGTTGGCACATGTGAAACTGATGATGGTCCTTGCCCCAACAGGGACGAACCGCATCATGTATTTCCTCCCAGATCATGAATTTCTTACGCTTTTGTGCTATTTTAAGCCACAACGAAGTGTTACCTACACAATTTAGAGCAACAAATTTCACCTTCATCTGCTTTGACATTCCATAAATCTCAAAATATAACTCGCAATTATTGATCCAAACTTGGAAATCCTCCCCGTCAAACTTAGGGAAATCCATCTTAGATGTGTTACCAAAGTGAGAGCGGGGCTAGTGGTGATTGGACGCTCAGAAAATTGAGACTCAGAATTGAGAGTTCATGGGCATGAGCAGGCATACCGTTGGCTGGAGGCAGATGGCGGATACAAGATTCCCTAGAACCTGCCCTCGTGGAAGGTGTTGCCCGATGTGCCCATGGGGCCAATCCACGCCATCCAAGTGCTGCTCGACTATGGGAGGCATGCCTCTAGAGTTGGCTGGACCTGTTGGTCATTGGAAAGCCGGCTCAAGCACTCCCAGGCGCGACGACGCGTCCTCCGCATGGAGCTGCGGGAGGGAGGCCGACATAGTGAGAGCCTGATGTCTGCTAGAACTACGTCAGTATTTCCCCAAAGAGGAAGGGATGATGCAGCACAGCAACGATACGTATTTCCGTCAGTGATGAGACCAAGGTTATCGAACCAGTAGGAGAACCACGCAACACAACGTAAACAGCCCCTGCACACAAATAACATATACTCGCAACCCGATGTGTTAAAGGGGTTGTCAATCCCTTTCGGGCAACGGCGCCAGAAATTGGCACGGAGACGGGATAAAGTTGTGATAGATTGGATAAATGGATAGCAAATAAAATAAAGTGCAGCAAGGTATTTTTGTATTTTTGGTTTAATAAAACTGAAAATAAAAGGAAAGGAAAATAGATCGCGGAGGCAAATATATTAAAGAAGAGACCCGGGGGCATAGGTTTCACTAGTGGCTTCTCTCAAGAAAAATAGCAAACAATGGGAAAACAATTACTGTTGGGCAATTGATAGAACTTCAAATAATCATGACGATATCTAGGCAATGATCATTATATAGGCATCACGTCCAAGATTAGTAGACTGACTCCTGCCTGCATATACTACTATTACTCCACACATCGATCGCTATCCAGCATGCATCTAGTGTATTAAGTTCATGGAAAACGGAGTAATGCAATAAGAATGATGACATGATGTAGACAAGATCTATTTATGTAGAAATAGACCACATCTTGTTATCCTTAATAGCAACAATACATACGTGTCATTTCCCCTTCTATCACTGGGATCAAGCACTGTAAGATCGAACCCATCACAAAGCACCTCTTCCCATTGCAAGATAAATAGATCAAGTTGTCCAAAAAACCAAATATCGGAGAAGAAATATGAGGCTATAATCACTCATGCATATAAGAGATCAAAGAAGACTCAAATAACTTTCATGGATAAAAGCATAGATCTGATCATAAACTCAAAGTTCATTGGATCCCAACAAACACACCACAAAAAGACTTACATCATATGGATCTCCAACCATTCTATTAAGAATCAAGAGAGAGAGAGGAAGCCATCTAGCTACTAACTACGGACCCGTAGGTCTACAAAGAACTACTCACACATCATCGGAGAGGCACCAATGGACATGATGAACCCCTCTGTGATGGTGTCTAGATTGGATCTGGTGTTTGTGGAACTTGCGGCCGCTGGAATTGATTTTCGTCGACTCCCCTAGGGTTTCTGGAATATTGGGGTATTTTTAGAGCAAAGAGGCGGTGCCGGAGGCCACCGAGGTGGACACAACCCACTTGGGCGCGCCTGAGCCCCCAAGCGCGCCCTGGTGGGTTGTGCTCCCCTCAGAGTAGGCCTGGGCGTTCAGTAGAAACCTAAAATTAGGTTTATGTTGTTCGGTTTTTCAGTGAATTCGGTTTGCAATAGTGGAAACCGAATTAAGCACTAAAAATCAACTAAACGAAATTTTGGTTAACCGGTTTTTTCGGTTCGGTTTTCAGTTTAACCGAATTTTGTACCATAAACAGAAAATGCCCTTTCGCTTTCAGAACATATTGACAGCATGCGTATTATAAAGAAAAAATTTGACAGCATAATAATGTAAATTTATAAAATGTGTAGAACATATATGTGATATCAAATATAAGGATACCAGAATATTGAACATGCATAATCAAGTCCAAGTTCCAGCACAATAACCAAAGCTAAACAAGGTTCAATAGATACATAACCAAAGTTCCAGCACAATACATAACCAAGTCCAAGTTAAATAACACAGAGTGACAAACTTGTAGTCCAAGTTCCAGCACTAGACATAACCAAAGTCCAAGTTCAAGTGTTCAACAACACATACTAATAGTGATAAATGACAATAGATTAGTAGATAACAAAGTTCCGACACTTGAAGTTGAAGAGCAGCCAACAGTAAGACTCCCAATTTGCCATCATGAACATGAGCATCTTGACCATCCCATGTTCCAGCCAAGAGAGCCAATCTGCCATTTTTTAGATAGTACAGAATTTGGTTAAAATAGAATACTAGATACCACACAATACTATTAAGCAAATCTAGTGATGTATATAAGCCTATAATTTGGAAAATAAAGTACATGAGGTGCATAAAGCAACATTTGCATGAGAACAACATTTACATGAGGTTTATTACATCAACATTTGCATTTACATGACATATAACAATCTGTGAGGAAACTGCATGGCTGTGATGTGCATCTTTTGAATGATACAACAATTGCATTACATCAGCATTTGAAAATATCAAAGTTGGTCTACTATAGAAAAAATAAATGAAACCTAAAAGCATGAACAAAAGAAAGACAATTTTTTTCAACTCACCAATGTTTAAGTAGAGGATGGAGGTGGGCAAGATGGCTCAGCCCGAGATGGCTTGCAAACAGACTTGCTACTACTTGCTTCCGATTTGAATTATTTGTACTACCAAACTCTTCAATTAGTTCTGAAAAAGAATGAAATTAACATGTAATAAGCATAGGAAGTTAGAAATATAGAAAATTACATAGAAAACAATCACAATATGTTACCCTTTTCCAATCTTAATAATTCCTCCTCATCTTCTTCAATGTTGATAGTAATAGAAACCCTTAGCCGATCTTGGGCACAAACAAGAGCTTGGACCATGAATGGTGTAAGCGAGGTTCTAAATTCATTTAAGATGCGACCGCTTGTGCTAAATGCCGACTTAGACGCAACCGTGGATACCGGAATAGCCAACACATCACAGGCCATTCTTGCCAATATTGGGAATCTAGCAGCATTGTTCTCCCACCATTTTAGAATGTCAAAATCATCCCTATTCACTTCATTCTCTTCATATAGGTATTTCTCATATTCAAATTTGCTCATGCTAGCTTCACCATCACCACCAACTCTCAACTTTTTATTTATCCGAGACACCAATTTCCTTCCTTCCCTTTTTTGAGTTGGTTCAGATTGTGGAGCTCGCACATGTTTGCTTGCATCACTTGGTGCATACTTAGCTTTGTACTCTTAAAACAAAGCATGCATAAATGTTTTCACTGCCTCCCAAGCTTTTCCTCCATTTAACTCACCATACATTTCTTCAATTGCTAGTTTTGTGAAATTTGAAAGCTTGAATCTTGGATAAAGAACAGTTGCAACAAATACAAACATGTTCACATTCTCCTCTTCCTTTTTCGTTCCTTTCCCCTTCCCCTTTCATTCTCCACCTCCTCATTCCAACGTCCCCAATACTTATCATATTTATCTTGCATTTTCTTGGCCATAGTTTTGCGCAAAATATCATCACTATCAGCCCACTCTTCCAACACAACATTGATTTCAGCAATATCCATAACAAATTGATTCATGGTGACATGGAGTGTGGCGGAAACACTAAGAGTAAGGTGATAAAACTGTCCAAGAAATTCAGCCATTTTCGTAGCATTCTCCCAATCACTATCAACATGGATACCAGGAGCTTTCTCACTAGTTAAATCTAATGTATAGAGTGGATCTTCTTCCTCATACCTCGCAAACACTTTCTCAAAGTTGATTGCGGTTGCTAACATTAGGTATGTGGAATTCCATCTAGTGCATACATCCAAACTCAAGAATGCCTCACTGTCCACCTTTTCTAACTGAGCAAGTTCTTTAAATCTTGTAAGTCTAGATGGCCCATTTCTTATATATCTAACCGCAGGTCACACATGCTTAACTGATTCATCCAACTCTTTTAGACCATCAGTAACAATCAGATTTATAATATGGGCAGCACATCTCATATGCAAATATTTACCTTCAGCTATGCTATTTCCAGTTTTGATCATTTTCTTCCGTATGTAACCTACACCACCATCATTCGTGCTAGCATTATCAATAGTTATTGTCATAACTTTGTTTATTCCCCACTCCATCAAGCATTGCTCTAAGGACTTTCCAATATCATCTCCCTTATGACCTTTTACTAGGAAAAAAACTAATGATTTTCTTGTGCAAATTCCATTCAGGATTAATAAAATGTGTCGTGACTGTCATATAACAATCTTGTGTTTGAGAAGTCCAACCATCAGTAGTGAGACACACTCTTTGACATTATTGTTTGGAAAAAAGTTTCAGCTTCGCTCTCTCTTCAAAATAAAGCTTCACAACATCCCTAGTGCATGTTCTTCTAGAAGGCATATTGAAACGTGGACATGCAATTGACATCACTTCTCTAAAACCAGCTTTTTTAGTAAATGTGAATGGAAGCTCATCTACTATAATCATCTTAGCAATAACTTTCCTTAGTGCTTCAGGATCAAATTTATGCACTGAAGGACTTTCCCCTTGGATAACTTGCAAAGTACCTCGATTCTTATTCTTATCATTATGAGGATTATACTTGCAAGTACTAAAATGACTGTTTAATGCAGATGTACCGTTAATCTCTGGGACGGCCTTGATATCACGATTGCAATACTTGCACTTTCCAAACTTGAGGACACGACCAACTAGTACCTCTGAAAAGTGATCCCACATCCGTGATCTTTTCTGCATCTGTCTTCTTGTAGGTCGTTCCTCCATCTCCTTCTTTTCCTTTTCATACACATCAATCTTTCTTTGTTCTTCATCATAAACTCGCATCTCCTCTTCAGTCATGTCATCATCACCAATGATACGCAGTCCACCAGGTTCAACCATCTAAAAAATAGTAACAGAACTAGAATTCATGTGATCATTCGTCTATACTAATTACTTCAAAGAAGAATTTAAAAATATATTAAAAATACAAGTTACCAACTATGCATCTACTAAAATCAGTACATACAGTGTGAGTGAACTAAGTAGATGGCTGAGATGAGCTTCTTACAATATATATAACCATAAGACAAAACAATGTTTCCAATGTAAATTTCCAGCAGTAGTAAGAGACTACTAATAAATAATATGTATACAATGTAACCAGCTACCATAGATTGAGACATTCAAATCCTACTAGCTTCCTTCTGTCCCGCTGAGTCGGTGTCATGTCCAGATGTTACTAAAGCAGAGAGATAGAGAACATTCATAAAGTACATACAAACTACAAAGACATAGGCCTGGGCGTACATTCATACAGATTATAGAATATTACAGTATTGGCCAAACTACACTTTTTCTCTGCATAACAAAAGAACCAAAGACCACTTCTTTTTTTTCTCCACATCCACGTTTACCATCTACTCACAAAGAACAATAGGAGACAAAGGATGGGAGATTGGGCTTATTACGTTGACTGAATGCTCAGTTTCTGCTGTGGACGACATGATGACGAACTGGAGAATAGGCTGCCGACAATCCGAGATGCTGTCGAGTGCCGACAATGACAGATGTGTGGCGCGACAGCAGGTCCTTGTATGAGTTGTCTCTGTGCTCCTATGACCTCTCCTTCCTTCCTGCAGATGCGGCAGCGGCGGCTGGGTAGGGCAGGCCGGCAGGGGGCGCGGGCGGGCCGCCGGGGCGTGGGGGGCAGGGGGAGGGGAGGGGCCGAGTGGGGGAGAAGATGCGGTGGCCGATGGCACCGACGGTGGC
>NC_041385.1:645149912-645159899 GCF_002162155.2 Triticum dicoccoides | reverse complement strand
ATGAGAAGCGGCGGCGGTGGCTTGGTAGGGTAGGGGCGGGGAGGCGTGGGAGAGGGGCCGAGGGCGAGGGGAATGGTGTGTGCCTCGACTGGGAGTGGGAGGGTGGGTGGGTCGTCAATCGTGGCCTCGTGGGTGCCTGCGTGGTTGGTCAGCTACGGCCCGCGGGAGTGCGGGGGGTGGGCTGCCTGTACTGGGCCGGGGGTGGGGGATGGGCTGTATTTCGGTTAACCGAGGAATACACCGAACCGACCAAATTTGGTTCGGTTAGTAGCCTAGGTAACCGATTTTTTCTGTTTATATTAAAAAACGAAATTTTGGTTTATTCGGCTTTGGTTCAGTTTTCGGTTGGTCGTTTTTTTGCCCAGCCCTACCTGAGAGCACACCTCAGGTACTTTCTTGGCCCATACGATGTCTTCTGGTCCAAAATAAATCCACAAAAAGTTTCACTGCATTTGGACTCCGTTTGGTATTGATTTCCTGCGATGTAAAAAACAAGGAGAAAACAGAAACTAGCATTGGGCACTATGTCAATAGGTTAGTACCAAAAAATGATATAAAATGATTGTAAAACATCCAATAATTGAAACTATCATGTTTTTATAGCAAATTCGGAAACTATATGACTCAACGCATAAAACTCAAATCTATGACCCCGTCGGTCTCCTGTTGGCCGAAGATGAGCTTTTCGGCTAACTCCAGGCCAAAGTGGAGTATTCGGTCTACTTGCGGCCGAAGAGTGGTGGAACAGGGCCGAAGAGCACTCTTTGGTCAGCTGTAGGCCAAAGAGTACTCTTTGGTCGTCTGTAGGGCGAAGAGTCCTCTAGGACCCATCTCTTTGCGTAAACGGTAGGACGGAGTTGCATGGGTCCCAAAGGACTCTTCGGCCTACAGATGACCAAAGAGTACTCTTCGGCCTACAGATGGCCAAAGAGTGCTCTTCAGCCCTGTTCAACCACTCTTTGGCTGCAAGTAGACCGAAGACTCTACTTCAGCTTGGAGTTGGCCAAAAAGCTCATCTTCGGCCAGTAGGAGGCCCGTCAGGGCCATAGATTCGATTTTTATGCATCAGGATGTATAGTTTCCGTTGCTATAAAAATCATCATAGTTTCAAAAAAACGATAATATAACAACATGGAACAATGAAACATTATAGATACTTGGAGACGTATCAGCATCCCCAAGCTTAATTCCTGCTCGTCCTCGAGTAGGTAAATGATAAAAATAGAATTTTTGATGTGGAATGTTGCATAACATGTTCATCACATAATCTTTTCTTTGTAGCATGGACATTTGGACTTTTATATGGTTCAAAGCAATAGTCTAGTTTTGATATGAAGATTTTAATACTCAAGCATATCAACAAGCAACAATGTCTTTCAAAATATCAACACTAAAGCAAGTTACCCCTAGCCCATTATGTTCAATCATTGATCCATTCATGAAACACACTCGAATATTAGCTACACCCAATGTTCAAATACGATCATAGTGCCCCTTAGTTGGTGCTTTATAAGAGAAGATGGAGACTCAAATTCAAAATAAAAATTTCATAAAGTAAAAGAAATGCCCTTCACAGAGGGAAGTAGGGATTTGTAGAGGTGCCAGAGCTCAAAGTGAAAATTGAGAGATAAAAACATTTTGAAAGGCGTACTTTTCCCACCAACGGAAATGAGTTAGAGTTCTCAACACTTTCCATGCTAGATACATCATAGGCGGTTCCCAAACAGAAAATAAAGTTTATTCCTTTTTCCACCATACTTTCACTTTCCATGGCTAACCGTATCCACGGGTGCCCTCCATACCAACACTTTCCAAGAAATTTATTACTTGACAACATAAAGTAAATTCATTTTTCATTTCGGGACTGGGCATCCCTAATACCTTTGCCTTACTCTCGTGCAATGACAAGTGAATAAACACTCATTGTGAGAATAACACATCTAGCATTGAAAATATCGGCCACCCCTCACCGCCTCATGAGCGGTACGAGCACACAAAAGAGAAATTTATTTTGAAAATTAGAGATGGCACATGCAAATTTGCTTAGAACGGCACGGAAATACCGCATATAGGTAGGTATAGTGGAGTCATATGGCAAAACTGGTTTAAAGGGTTTTGGATGCACAAGTAGTGATCATACTTAGTGCAAAAATGGAGGCTAGCAAAATATTGAGAAGCTCCCAACCAAGAAACGAAAAATCTCGTACCCGAGCATTAAGCATAAGTAACACCAAATAATGCACCACAAGTAGGATGTAATTTCATTGCATAACTATTGTCTTTCGTGCTTGCATAGGGAATCACAAACCTTAACATCAATATTCTTACTAAAGCATAATTACTCATCAACATGACTCACATATCATATCGTCATATCTCAAAACCATTACTAAGAACCAAATTTATTTTGTCCAATGATCTTCATGAAAGTTTTTATTATATCCTCCTTGGATATCTATCACTTTGGGACTATTTTCATATGTTGCTTTTAATAAGCTCAAACAAATTTAAGTGAAGAACATGAGCATAATATTTCTTTCTCTCAAAATAATCTAAGTGAAGCAAGAGGGAATTTCTTAAAAAAATTACTAACTCACAAATAAATCTATGTGAAGCATGAGAGCATTTCTTCAAAAATAACAAAGCACACCGTGCTAAAATGGATATAAGTGAAGCACTAGAGCAATTTCAAGGCTCTAAAATTTTAAGTGAAGCATAGGAGCAAGCATAGCATAATTTTTGGCTCTCTAAAAAAGGGTGTGCCCAGCAAGGATTCAAGACTTAAAACACAAAGCAAAACAAGCAAAGACTCATATCACACAAGACGCTCCAAGCAAAACTCATAATATGTGATGAATAAAAATATAGCTCCAAGTAAAATACTGATGGTTGTTAGAAGAAAGAGGGGATGCCACTCGGGGGCATCCCCAAGCTTAGTTGCTTCCTACTTCTTGAATATTATCTTGGGGTGCCTCGAGCTTCCCCAAGCTTTGCCTTTTGCTAATCCTTATTCCTTCATCCATCGTAATTTCACCCAATACTTCAAAACTTCAATCACACAAACTCAACAAAGCCTTCGTGAGATCCGTTAGTATAAGAAAGCAAACCACTACTATAAGTACTATTGAAAACCAATTCATATTTTATTTTTACATTATATCTACTGTATTCCAAATTTTCTATGGCAAAAACTCTTCAAAGAGAACCATAGAATCATCAAAACATACACACAACGCAGAGAAAACAGAATCTATCAAAAAAACAGTCTCTAGCAATCTGACTACTTCGAATACTTCCGTAACTCCAAAAATTCTACAAAATTAGGACAATGTGAGCAATTTTTTTATTAATCTTATGCAAAAAGAATCAACTGAAAAGCACTCTTATGATAAAAACAAAAAATAATTTCGTGAGTGCAAAAGTTTCTGTTTTTCAGCAAGATCAAATCAACTCTCAACCAAATCACCCCAAAGGCCTTGCTTGGAACAAACACTAATTAAAACCACAAAAACACATCTAATCAGAGGCATAATTGTGTATTTTATTGAAAAAACAAGAAAACCAAAAAGCAAAAAGATACAAGTTGGGTTGCCTCCCAACAAGCGCTATTATTTTACGCCCCTAGCTAAGCATAACGCGTAGGATCTAAGTTTTGTCATCTTTGTTCTCCAACTCTTCAAGCACACAACCAGATTTATTTTGAGAATTGGCAAGTAAAATGGCAAAACTTCTAGGCATAAAGTTGAGGAATTCATTCTTATCAACAGGATCTCTTACAGCTTCAACAAAATCCAGGTGAATACTAATCATTTTCAGATCTCCTTTATTATTACTAGAAGTTGCACCCTTGTTCTTAGTGTCTTGAGTAGCCTTGCTAAATTTTACGCGGGTCTTTTCAATAGTTGTAGCCGAAGCAAAAGTCGTACTTAAATTACTAAAAATTTCTTCAAGTTTATCAATTCGAGACGGGCTTTCTCCAATTCTTTCATGAATTATGGTCCCCTTTTCTTTTAACAACTTAAAAACTTCTCCCACTTTTGACCCAATTTTAGTAGCAAAATTTTGCATCTTTTTATCCAAGTTTTCAATATGCTCTTCGGTAAGCATTTTCTTTTCAATAGCATCTAGTCTTTCCATAACATGCTTAAGAGTCAAAATTGTTTCATTGATCATGAGTGGTGGTGAACCCACTAAATTTCCCAAAGCATTAAAGGCATTAAGAGAAGGACACATCAAGAAATTTCCACCGGTAATTGTATCTAGGACGAATCTATACCAAGCGGTGATGCCCACATAAAAACAGTGAAGAAGGACAACGGTAGATTGCTTATGGATAGATCTTTATGAGCATTGGAAATCCTATACCAAGCATCTTTTAAATTCCCCCTCCCCTTTGTTTAAAGTTAAGAACCTCGTTCTCGGGGGTGTACACAATAGAGGAAGAACTATCCATAACAACAACAAAAATGATCAACAAGATTGCACTCAAAAACAGATCTGACGAGAAAACGGCGAATGAAAAAGAGGGGCGAATAAAACGGCAATCTTTTATGAAGTCGGGAGAAGAAAACGAGAGGAAAATGGCAAACAATGTAAATTTCAAGGAGATGAGATTTGTGATTAGGAACTTGGTTGATGTTGATGATCCTCCTCGGCAACAATTCCAGAAATTCATTTTGATGTCTGCTAGAATTACGTCGATATTTTCCCAAAGAGGAAGGGATGATGCAGCACAGCAACGGTAGGTATTTCCCTCAGTGATGAGACCAAGGTTATCGAACCAGTAGGAGAACCACGCAACACAACGTAAACAACCCCTGCACACAAATAACAAATACTCGCAACCCAACGTGTTAAAGGGGTTGTCAATCCCTTTCGGGCAACGACGCCGGAAATTGGCACGGAGATGGGATAAAGTTGTGATAGATTGGATAAATGGATAGCAAATAAAATAAAGTGCAGTAAGGTATTTTTGTATTTTTGGTTTAATAAAACTAAAAATAAAAGCAAAGGAAAATAGATCGCGAAGGCAAATATATTAAAGAAGAGACCCGGGGCCGTAGGTTTCACTAGTGGCTTCTCTCAAGAAAAAAATAGCAAACAGTAGGAAAATAATTATTGTTGGGCAATTGATAGAACTTCAAATAATCATAATGATATTCATGCAATGATCATTATATAGGCATCACGTCCAAGATAAGTAGACCGACTCCTACCTGCATCTACAACTATTACTCCACACATCGACCGCTATCCAGCATGCATCTAGTGTATTAAGTTCATGGAAAAACGGAGTAATGCAATAAGAACGATGACATGATGTAGACAAGATCTATTTATATAGAAATAGACCCCATCTTGTTATCCTTAATAGCAACAATACATACGTGTTGTTTCCCCTTCTATCGCTGGGATCAAGCACCGTAAGATTGAACCCATCACAAAGCACCTCTTCCCATTCCAAGATAAATAGATCAAGTTGGCCAAACAAAACTCAAATATCAGAGAAGAAATACGAGGCTATAATCCATCATGCATATAAGAAATCAAAGAAGACTCAAATAACTTTCATGGATAAAAACATAGATCCGATCATAAACTCAAAGTTCATCGGATCCCAACAAACACATCGCAAAAAGACTTACATCATACGGATCTCCAAGAGACCATTGTACTGAGAATCGAGAGAGAGAGAGAGAGAGAGAGAGAGAGAGAGAGAGAGGAAGCCATCTAGCTACTAACTACGGACCTGTAGGTCTACAAAGAACAACTCATGCATCATCGGAGAGGCACCAATGGACATGATGAACCCCTCTGTGATGGTGCCTAGATTGGATCTGGTGTTTCTGGAACTTGCGGTGGCTGGAATTGATTTTCGTCGACTCCCCTAGGGTTTCTGGAATATTGGGGTATTTGTAGAGCAAAGAGGCGGTGTGGGAGGCCACCGAGGTGGGCACAACCCACCTGGTCGTGCCTGGGCCCCAGGCGCGCCCTGCTGGGTTGTGCTTGCTCCCCTGGGAGCACACCTCAGGTACTTTCTTGGCCCATACGGTGTCTTCTAGTCCAGAAAAAATCCACAAAAAGATTCCCTGCATTTGAACTCTGTTTGGTATTGATTTCCTGCGATGTAAAAAATAAGTAGAAAACAGACACTGGGCACTATGTCAATAGGTTAGTACCAAAAAATGATATAAAATGATTGTAAAACATCTAAAAATGATAATATAATAGCATGGAACAATAAAAAATTATAGATACGTTGGAGACGTATCAGAGCCTTCGTTGTGGAATCCACCATCTTCATCCAAGCGGTGAGCCCTTTAAACCGTAGGACATTGTCATTGAGCTTAGTGTTGGTCACCAAGGGCTGCTGCTCGATGGTCTCCATAGATGTCGTAGTTTGGACCTCCGCCATCGAAGGGCCCTTCCGTTTTGGTGCAAGAATAATCTCAGGCAGATGTTTTGGTTGAGAAATTGGAACTACAGCAGCAACACGAGGTCGTCGCCTACCACAGATGGACTGACGGATCAAGCTCTGAAGATTGGATCGATGAGACTACTAGCGCTAAGTGTTATGCATCTCAAATTTCAACGGAAGGGAGGGATACAAGATAGAGTTCATACTAGAGTTGGGGGAAGGAGGAGAGAAATGTTTTTAGTCTTTCTTGCTTGACCACCATTCCCTCTAGCACATGCTTACTTATTGGCAAATCCTATTTAGCGCCTTTAGCGCATGTTTCTATTGTTTCTGCAATTGGGCGCATACCCCACTCGGCGAATGGGCCGACCCGTTTAGTTTTTTTTCTATTGAGCTGCAAAAAGCATGCACACCGAGAAGATTCGAACCCATGATCTCTTGTTCACGACAAACTGCACTAACCACCCAACGTAATACACCAGTGCTGCTTACTCCTCCCTTATTATTTCTATTTGTTCTTCTTTTCTTAAATTCATGAAGTTTTTTTTAAAATCCATGGGCTTTTTCCAAAATCAATGAACTTGCATCAAATTTGTGACCTTTTTTCAAAATTTATGAACATTTTTCAAATATGTGATTTTAAAAGATTGATGATTTTTTTCAAATTTGTGATTTTTTTTAAATCGATGAACTATTTTCAAAATTGGTAAAAAAAACAGGCTCATGAACTTTTTTTTCAAATTCTGGAACGTTTTTCAAATGTGTGATCCTTTTTCAAAATTGGATGAACTTTTTTTCAAAGTTGACGATTTTTTCCATGTTTTCAGAAACCTTTGCTAATTTTTGTAGTTTTTTGAAAAATTGTGTTTTTATATAATTTTTTGTGAATTTCTTTTCAAATAATTAATACCGGGTATATAATATATCTTTAAAAGAAGGGTCAAATAGCTTCTGTTCCTGACAGTGTACAAGCTTGGAAGCTCGGTCTGATGGTTATGGCACCAGGTTGTTATTGGTGCCGTGAAGAGTTTGAATCCCGGTTGGCCTATACAACGTACATAATATTTTTCCAGGTCTTTATGCTTACATTTATCAGAACGTTGCTGGGCCGACCCGCTAAGCTTCTCCTGCGAGCGCCGTCAACGCCAACTAGGAGCTCCCCAACTTATCGGGAGCTCCTAGTCAGCGCCTTTAGCGCCAACTAGGGCTTCCGGCGCCTAGTTGTCGCTAATAGGCTGCACTAACCACTGCGCTACTTAAGCAGATCTACTACGAAATCCTTTTCATTAGTTTCTTGTTTCTTCTTTCGTTTTCCCCTTTTCTTCTTTTCTTCCTTATAAGATGACTTTTTTTCAATTCGTGAACTCTTTTCAACTCGATGAACTTTTTAAAAATTTTGCTGAACCTTTTCAAATTCGATAAAATTTGAAAAAAGTTCACAAATGTGAAAAAAGTTCATCGGATTTGAAAAGAGTTCACTGGATTTGAAAAAAGTTCATCGCATTTGAAATATGTTCATTGATTTTGAAAAAAAGTTCATCGAACCTGAAAAAAGTTCATCGGATTTGAAAAAAGTTCACTAATTTGAAAAAAAGTTCATCGGATTTAAAAAAGTTCATTAGATTTGAAAAAGAACTTCACCACATTTGAAAAAGTTTCATCGATTTCGAAAAAAAAGTTCATCAAACTTGAAAAAAGTTCATCGAATTATAACAAAAAGGTTCATCAAAATTAAAAAAAAGTTTTTCGAATATGAAAAATGTGCACCGAATTTGAAAAAACAAAAAGTTTGAAAAAAGTTTCATAAATTCGAAAAGAGTTCTTTGATTTTTTTTCAATAAAAAAGCCAAACTGTAAAATTATTGATTAAAAAAGAATATAAAGAAAAAAGAAAACCCAAATAAAACCGCCCAGGAAATTACCATGAACCGGGATAAAACCGGTTTGGGAAGCTTCTGGAAGCTTCCCAAAACTGAAGGATTCCGGCGGCTGAAAGAGAATAAATAGAAAGAAACAAGCAATTAGTCAACAGTTGTCCTGTGGCGAAGTGGTTATGGTCATTGGGATTGAACGACATGGTCGGGAGTTCGACTCCGGCTTACGCATTTTGTGAACTGTTTTATACATGGGCCGGCCCAGCTTGCCAGCGGAGGGGGATCGCTGCAGGCGCCCGTTTGCCAACGGGCGCTTAAGCGCCGATTAGGAAATCCCCAACTTATCCATCTTACAGTTGTGGGTGTGCTGTTCTTCGCCGTCTTCCAGGCCTCCCACTCGCGGGCCATTCTTCGGATCCTTCTTATGGCCTTGGGCCGGTGTCCAGGAGTGGGCCACGCCATAACATATTCCAGTCCCAGTTTTGTCAGGAAAAAAAAACAAGGTTTCAAAAAATGAAAAAATGAAAAAAAAGGTCCATGCACCGACAACGCACACATTCGCACCCCCGAGATCTCGTGGGATCTCTGCCAGCACGGGCGGGCTCGGACAAAAAGAAAGGAGGCACCGCCAGCGAACGCCAGCCGTCGATGGGCTGGCCTTGAGATTTTGTGAACTGTTTTATACATGGGCCGGCCCAGCTTGCCAGCGGAGGGGGATCGCTGCAGGCGCCCGTTTGCCAACGGGCGCTTAAGCGCCGATTAGGAAATCCCCAACTTATCCATCTTACAGTTGTGGGTGTGCTGTTCTTCGCCGTCTTCCAGGCCTCGCACTCGCGGGCCATTCTTCGGATCCTTCTTATGGCCTTGGGCCGGTGTCCAGGAGTGGGCCACGCCATAACATATTCCAGTCCCAGTTTTGTCAGGAAAAAAAAACAAGGTTTCAAAAAATGAAAAAATTAAAAAAAAGGTCCATGCACCGACAACGCACACATTCGCACCCCCGAGATCTCGTGGGATCTCTGCCAGCACGGGCGGGCTCGGACAAAAAGAAAGGAGGCACCGCCAGCGAACGCCAGCCGTCGATGGGCTGGCCTTGAGATTTTGTGAACTGTTTTATACATGGGCCGGCCCAGCTTGCCAGCGGAGGGGGATCGCTGCAGGCGCCCGTTTGCCAACGGGCGCTTAAGCGCCGATTAGGAAATCCCCAACTTATCCATCTTACAGTTGTGGGTGTGCTGTTCTTCGCCGTCTTCCAGGCCTCCCACTCGCGGGCCATTCTTCGGATCCTTCTTATGGCCTTGGGCCGGTGTCCAGGAGTGGGCCACGCCATAACATATTCCAGTCCCAGTTTTGTCAGGAAAAAAAAACAAGGTTTCAAAAAATGAAAAAATGAAAAAAAAGGTCCATGCACCGACAACGCACACATTCGCACCCCCGAGATCTCGTGGGATCTCTGCCAGCACGGGCGGGCTCGGACAAAAAGAAAGGAGGCACCGCCAGCGAACGCCAGCCGTCGATGGGCTGGCCTTGAGATTTTGTGAACTGTTTTATACATGGGCCGGCCCAGCTTGCCAGCGGAGGGGGATCGCTGCAGGCGCCCGTTTGCCAACGGGCGCTTAAGCGCCGATTAGGAAATCCCCAACTTATCCATCTTACAGTTGTGGGTGTGCTGTTCTTCGCCGTCTTCCAGGCCTC
>NC_041385.1:645142278-645148001 GCF_002162155.2 Triticum dicoccoides | reverse complement strand
TGATCCCGTCGCTCTAGCTCGGTCGGCTCCGTCTATCTGTGATACAATTGCTTGCCATGTGAATTGAAATGCAAATGCCGTCCTCCTTTGTGATCCCGCGCTGGGTTGTGTGTGGGTGGTTTGGCCTGTTGAACAGAGCACCCGGTTGAATTTGCAGTCACCGCGTAGGAATATGACGGGAGATCTAGGTGAATGAATAAATGATTGATTGTGCGGTTAAAAGCCAGGACACCTGTCGTAGGTCAATGTGTTGTTGGCTGCATTTCTGAGCGGACACCTAGCATATAGTACTTTTCTGGTCGTATGACAATGACAACACATGGCAATGCCGTGAAAATACCGATGTAGGCTTTGCTTCAGATGCTTTTGCATTTGAGATGGTAACTGGGCTAGATTGTCAACGAGACCCTATCTGCCGTGGGCATGGTTTCAGTTTTCTTTTGAAGAGGATAGTACATCATCAACCAATTACATATTGTTCAGAAACCTAAGGGTAAACGGTTTTCAGAGGAAAAGAACCTTGTAAACAACTGAGCCGTTTTAATTGCATTACCATCATCATCATCATCATCATCATTAATAGTATTATTATTATTATTATGTTTTTTGGGTTGGCACTGCACTAAAAAACACTCCAGATAAGCCTTGCGCTAAAAAGTAGTGCTGGCCTGGGTAACCTGGATTGATTGGTAGAACCGGTTTCTTCTTTTGAATTGTCATGCACTTAGCAACGAATTGCCACCCTATGATTTGCACTACAGACTACGTCCTATTGCCAGAAAGCTGGAAATGAACTTGATTTCTCTTATCTCTTCTGGTTGGTTGATGTTGAATAACTATGTGTTTTTAAGCTCTTCATTGGTGCTCCAGATAAAATGTTTTGATAAGCTCATCATTATGTGATCCTGCCTGAAATTCATTGTAAGAAGATGTCATTGCTGTACTTATATTTCAACAAATACTATAAGTAGTCTTCCAGTACACCCCCATGTTTTTTACCAGTGCATATTGACATATTGTTGTCTGCTGTAGTACATGAACTTCAGTAAAAGGAAAATAACATGTAGTTAGAGAATCCCTTTTGTTCCTTCTAGCTTTTCAATCAGGATTTAGTAACTTGGGACGCATCATATTTGTACATTAACGCAATGTAACATGTAAAATATTTAATGTGGATCTTAGCACTGGAATAATACTCCTTTCCTATTGGTGTTCTATACTCGTGTTAAATACATATTCTTCTAGTGAATCTGAGCAGAAGTTTAATTTTGTTTTGTGGCAGATAGAAGGAAAGACTGTGAAGGCACAGATATGGGACACGGCTGGTCAGGAGAGATACCGTGCAATTACTAGTGCATATTACAGGGGTGCTGTTGGAGCCCTCCTAGTCTTTGACATAACAAAGAGGCAGACCTTCGACAATGTTCAGAGGTGGCTCCGTGAGCTCCGGGATCATGCAGATGCCAACATTGTTGTCATGATGGTTGGGAACAAGTCAGACTTAAACCACTTAAGATCGGTTCCCGAGGAAGACAGCCAAGCATTCTCTGAGAAAGAAGGTCTGTCGTTCCTTGAGACATCTGCACTGGAGGCAATCAATGTGGAGAAGGCATTCCATACTGTGCTGAGTGAAATTCACCAGATTGTAAGCAAAAAAGCACTTGCAGCACAGGAGTCTGCTGCTGCCAACGGCCGTTCGATGCAAGGAACGACTATTAACGTTGCTGAACCATCCGTCAACGCAAAAGGTTCTTGCTGTTCCAGTTGAAGAGCTGGTTCCAGTGGAAGAGATTCTTTCCGGAAATGTCTGCTTCCGCAGAACTGGACCATGACAATATACATAGGTTATAGTTTGGTATCAGATATTCTTGTTTCTCATCCCGAATCCCATGACTGGTAATTCCTATCGCAAGAACACCTTTACCATACTCTATAACCTGCCTCCATCAAATCATTCTCATTTTGTATTCTTATAACTATCATCGATTTCACTTGTACAATTGAGAAATCGAACATGTTGTAACAATGATTATATCCTGTTAACAACAATAATAATTGTTAATGGAATTATTATGCTCTTAAATTTCGTTATAATGGCATGAATTGCACTGTCGATGTTGGTAGACCTGATCATATGACTGAGCGAGCACTTTTTTTCGCAGGCTTGATGTTTGAGAAATTCTTGACTTTTCTTCAATTCAAATAGTATTATTCATCAATTCTCCTTTGAATTGCTCTAAATGCATACCCATGAATCATTCTCGCTGTGCCTCCGACCATTAGTGATTTCATGATGTGTCTCATTGCTCGACCTGTGTTCTTTTTTTTTCCAGCATGATGGTAATTTATTGAATTTTCACGTCTATGTTTCTTGAAGCGGATGAGAAGTCTTTCGTGGCGTATTTAGCATGAGATGAACTATTCATACAACACGTGTGTTCCTTCGGTTTTGTTTGTCCCAGTTCTCCTTTTATTTTTTCGACAGTTTGCTGTTACGTAATTACTGGCAGATTGGAATTTCACATACCTGTCATAACACAGTATACATGCATAATCCTACAGTATTTCTTGGATCTAAATAAATTAATTAATTCGAATACATTTTTTGTATGCACGAGTTAAAACCCGTATACATTGGGCCTTGGTCGCCCACATGTTTAGCGTCGCATCGGGTGGCTTGCCTGGGCACGCTGGCCTGAAATATTACCTATCTGCGCTACAGTCATTTAGCGATGTGTTCTGCTTGCCTGCAACTATTCGTTCGCGCGGTTGTTCACGCTTCGTTTTCGGATTGGATGCACAGAAGTGACCATGGTGACCTCGCTCCAGTGGCCTACCACGACTGATTCATCCGCCCTGCGCCTAGAAACAAAACTAGTACCAGGAGAATTCAGCGTGATTTATGTTGGTGCGCAAAATGGGTTAGGATAAACAAGTATGGTTGATTTGATGATTTTGTACTACCCATTTTTTAGAGGGACGCTTCTGTACTACGAGTAGCAACATCATCGTCACTTCCAATACTCCGCACTTTACTTTTAAGTATCTGATATTTGTGCGTAGACCGTAAATCCAAATCGATTCTAGACTCTTCCAATCTACTTCCTCTGTCCCAACATAGCTTGAAAGATGCGCGCAAAAAAAAACATAGCTTGAAAGAGGTTTTTATATTATGAGACTGAGGAAGTACATGCTTAACCGAGGATGTGACAGCTTTTGTTCGCATCATATTTCATTAGATAGAAAGAGCTATAAAAGGTGGCAACGGAATGAATGGACCATGGAGGCATACGAAAGCATTTTTTTTAAAATGGTCGAAAAATCATGAAAAATGCTGGCAACAAGCTTCATAAAGCGTTACAGTCATGTAAAAAAAATTAGGGACAAAATGACTTTCGTGATATTCTCCAGGACAAAGTCAAAATTAGGGACAAAGTTTAATTTTGTCTTCGGATTCAGTCTATATTGTCCTGGACAATTTGCTTTTATGCTCAGATTTTTATGGGGAGTTTTCGTTGTCAATTTTTTTATAAGTAGGCCAACAAGACAAGTTTGTTCGAAAAAAGTTTCAAAGACCATTGACTTTTTCCTGAATTGCTAAAACAAATCCTAGAAAACAGTTTATCGGGTTCAGCTACAACCAAATGTATCCTGGTATTTTCCCTAAAAGGTGCCCGTTTACCATAACCGGTACCTATCGCCCGGTGAGCCGGGCATCACTGACTTTGCAGTTGCTTTCAAAGTATGGCCCGCCACGGTTTAGCAACCTTTTTCTTCTCTAATCGAGAGGGCACGCACATACGACCCAAACCCTGTATGGTGCCTTAAGCGCCGGTTACAGTTCATTCTGTGTAAACCGGCGCAGACCCCTTGTATGTCCTTGGGCTCGGCCCATTTAGCTCCTTTTTTCGCACAGCATGCATACGTCCTGTAGGCTAGTTCCATCGGTGGACGCAGTTATTTCTCTCTCACTGATTTTGGAAAAATTCTAGAAGTTTCCAGCATTTTTAAATCGGTTTTTCATGGGTTTTCCCAGAAAGAGTTTTGTTTAGTTTTTCCTTTTCATTTTTATTTACTTTTTTGCTTTAGTTTTTTTGTTTAATTTTCTATGATTTTTTTTGTAATCCTTGACATATTTTCGAATAATCTTTTTTAATTCTTGAATTTTTTTAGCCATGAACTGTTTATGAATTTCATGATAATTTTTCAAATTCCTGAACTTTTATCAAATGCATGAACACATTTCAAATTCATGGTTTCTTTTAGCTCGGGAACATTTTTTTCATATTTGTGAACTTTTTCCAAATTTCATGAAAGTTTTTCAAATTTGTGAACTTTTTTCAAATACGTGAACTTTTTCATTTTCGTGAGTTTTTTCAGTTTGTACGAGCCTTTTCAAATTCATGAACTTTTCTCAAATTCATAGATTTTTTACAATTTCATGAAAAAAATCATTTTGCACGAGCCTTTTGATAATTTTGAACTTTTTCAAATTCATGGGTTCTTTGAAAAAAGTGTGATTCTTTTTCAAATTTGTGTTTTCTTTTTTCAAATAATTTATACTGGGTATATAATATATGTTAATGTTGTACTAAAAGAAGGGTCAAATAGCATTGTTTTTCAAATAGTAGACAACAAAGTGATATCGATCTAGTGATTACCGAGCCAAGTCTTTTGTCCGTCGACGTAGGTGGGTTGGTTTGAATCCCATGTATCCTAGTATAACACTCAAAATATTTTTCTTCATATTTGGTTTTTGAGCAGGTTGCTTAGACGGCCCGTTACGCGTCGTGCGCGAGCGCCGAATAGGAGGTCCCCACATATGATGTATGGTTTAGATCTAGGGCCGGCCAAAAGAGTGGACTAGGCCCTTCCAAGAGTTCACATAATTTGTTGATAGAATTTCCTCAACCATAAACTTCAAAAAATCATTTTTCTTTCAGGGAAAATTGTTTTTACAATGGCTATAAACAAATTTAGGGGTTTTATCAGTTGTGACACACTACTCAATTTTGTCACTAGGTTTAAACTACTCCAAAATGTCATCCTTTTATTAAGCGTGTGCTAAAAAATTACACTCGCCACCGTTACCGTCCGGTCAAAGGCCATTGACCCGGATGAAGTGACCAAAATACCCCTAGACACCACAAGCCAGTGTTCCCTCTGCAACTTACTATAACATGTGGGTCCTAGTTTTTGGCAGACAAAGAATGGAATCATAAGAAAAAAATAGTTCACGTGAGGGTGATTGAATCCTCACGTGTTATTGTTTTTTCTTCTAATTTAATTCTCTTTGTGTTGACAACTAGGACCTACACGTTATAAGGGAGCCCTCACAAGTGGGATCCAGGGGTATTTTGGTCACTTCACACCAGTCAATGGCCTTTGACCAAACGGTAATGGTGTTGAGTGACATTTTTAGCACATACTTAACTAAAGGATGGCATATTTTAGCAGTTGAAATTTATAATGGCAAAGTTAAGTTGTGTCACACAACCGGTGACAACATAAACACGGGAATTGTCCGACCTTAAACACGGGAATCATGAAGTAGAAGGAAGATAGAAGATCTTGATTGGATGTCAATCAATGTTGACCAAACAAAACTATTTTGAAGGGGCAGTTCATTTGAGGCTTTTTGTAGCTTATTTCCAAATTGAGCCAAAAGTCCGGAAGAACTCATTTTGAGGGGGTGGAGCTTAACTTATTTCCACACTCATCAT
>NC_041385.1:645132521-645141973 GCF_002162155.2 Triticum dicoccoides | reverse complement strand
GAGGGGGCAGCTTCCGGCAACTTTTGGTATTAGTACTTAAAAAATGAAGCAGTATTCCTTGCCCTCCTAGTTGCATAGGAATTATGAACGAAATTTCATCGCGCCCATCCCACGCACCTACTCGGATGATCCAACACCAAAAGGAAAGACAACCAATTGCCCCACATGCCTATGGACAGACCCTTCAAGCATAACTCAAGGCATCATTAGTCCATAGTGATTGTCATTAATTACCAAAACCAAACATCGAGACACCATGCTCTTTTAAGAGAGATAAAGACACTCAAGAGGTTTGAGAAAATATTTAGGATCCTCTAAAATGTAAGAGAACAATTCCTATTGGAATTTCCAATGCCAATATTACAACCCAAAAGGCACCATAGGAAATTTGTCCTATGAAAATCTTGTGTTCCAAACGAGGCCTAAATTGGGAACCTATTACTCGTATATATCCGTAGTAGTGTTTGTACTCTTATCTGTGCAAAAATCGCAGTTGGGCCCATTTGAAACAAGAGAACTTTATAGGCATGTATACAAGAATTTTTCTATGGTGATTATGGGATCGTAGGGTTGACTTTGAAAATTTCTATAGTATTTCTTGTTTTTCTCCATATTCTTAAGGATTCCAAGCATTTGATCAAACCTTATGTTTACACTTTTTTAAGAAGTCTAGCACATATCGATAATTCATCTCTGAGCCTGGGCTCATATGCTCTCAGTGAACGGTAAAAAAAACAACAAATAAATTAAAAAAACTCCCCCCTTATTTTTCATGCAAGATGCTTGAGTGTGCCAAGTGCATGCAAAATTTTGTGGGAAATGACATTTGAGGAGCTCGTGGCAAAAAAGACAAAATGAGCTCTAAATAGTGCGTTTTTTGAACTTTCTCACATGCTCGATTTTTTTGCTAAGAGATACTCAAATGTCCAAAAAACATCAAATTTGGCACGGGCATCACACATTCGAGCATCTAGCATGCTGTTTTTTTGACTTTGTAAAAATATTTTAGCTATTTTTTTGATTTTACTGTTTATCAACAGAAGCATCTGGACCCAGGATCCAAATCGCCGTGTTCCACATGTGTCTTTATCTATGCTCTTATCTCCTTATTGAACAAACAATTTTCTAGAAAATACTTCCTTTGTTCGAGTTTATTGCCCCCACATATTTTTGGTCAAACTTTGAAGGTAAATTCAACTCATAAAGTATAACTATATGTCACTGCAACAGCTATTGCTTTAATAGTTGATGTAAATAAAATTACCATTCTTCTCCACGGTAGTCCAATATCAACTTGTTGTGGCCATCTAGCCTCCTCGTGCAAATGTACTCACGGTGCACAACTAAACCATCATATTTCGACCGCTTGTTCTTCTATGTGTGCACAACAAAGAGAATGGCCATGTCCTCCTCCTGCAAATCATATTCCTCTTCAGAAGAGGAGTCAACCGACAGTGACTCATGAGTGTGAACTCATCAACAAAACCCCAAGCATTCCGTCACAATCCACCACTATATCGCAACAAAAACGAAGTTCTATTTTTTTTACCTTGAAGGATTTTTGTCGAACACGTAGTTGGCGCGAAGATGAAATCCGGCCGTCGTAGCACACGAGGGCCGCTAAAAATTCAGCTATGCTGTCGCTTGAAGCTGTGGTTCATGGGAAGAGCTGCCGATAACCGAGAGCTTGCAAGAGCGGCGGCTAGTCATTTTGCCACGACGGTCACGGTGGGGTAAGGGCGGCAACTATTCAACCTCGACGGTGACCCGGTGTTCAACGACAGCCATGTCAGGCAGTGGAGGGGCAAGAAGCTGCCGGAATCAACGAAAATTGACTGATGGCGAATGGACTCGGCAATGAAGGTCGTTGCGGATGTACGGAGCGATGGGAATGGACGGCTTAGGCCGAGGGTGGGTGAGTTCCAGTTGGAATCGGTGTCCATTGCGTCGTGTGGCAGGGAAATTTTTGCGGGGTAGTTAGCTTTGGCACTCCTGCGTTAGAGCAAGTACAATAGGATGACATAGCCGGGCTATAAGACTTTAACTATAATATTTTTGATGAAAAGAGGAGGGAGAAGATAAGCGGGCTACCCACTAACAGCCGGCTGTAGCACGTGCTTCTAGACACTTTGTGAGAAAGGAATGTGGGTCATGCATCAACAAAGCAGTACAAATTTATATGCATCTATTGTACATGCCGGCTATAAGGCTGGCTATATATATGTCATGTCACCAAGAGTTAGCATTATTAACTACTCATACAATAGAGCTGGCTATAAGTTCACAACTTTTTCTCACTTTCTTTCTATCTCTTTCTTCTTATTAAATGATTTTAGTTAGGAGCACACGTTGAGTGTGGCTCTTGCATGAGAGCCCGCCCTTTACCTTTTTCTTGTCTCTCTCCTCCACATAGCTAGGCAAAAGTGCCATTTAAGCGGGCTTATAGCCCACTATTGTACTTGCACTTAGAGCAAGTATAATATGGTATAATCAGCTGGCTATAAGGATTAAACTATCATATTTATGCTGAGTTGGATGAGAGAGAAGAGAATAGAGAAGGGAAGCGGGTTGTAGGTTAACAGCCGGCTGCAACACAGACTCAAAATTTTCTTGCATGTTATATCATTGAAAACTATGTTCAAACACGAATCCAAAGATATAATTTTTTTGACATGCGTTAATATTTTGGTTAGTTAAATCTTTGGTCAAAATTTGGCACAAATTAGAAAGGGGACCAATAAACCAGGACAGAGGTAGTACCTATTATACATGTTGGTCATTAGGTTGACTATATGTGACATGAGAACTCCATATGGCCCGTTATTGGCTATACTATTAACTGTGCTCTTATTTGTGCTAGAAGTAGGGATGACAATGGGTACCTATTACTCAGATACCATGTGGGTAATGTTATGGGACAAAAAGTTACCCATGGGTATGTAAATACGGAAATCTCAAACCCATCAGGTAGAGCGAGTACGGGTTAAGATCATATAACCCATACCCGCATACCCATGTACCCTTCAAAAATCTAACGCGTATGAAAAAAATTACCTATACCATTGTCGTGAGTTTGTGAACTTAATGTATGATTCTGTACTACTGTTTGTTGTGTTGTTGTTTACAATAATGCATTTGTTTATAAAATGGGTTGTGTTTATGATGTGTTATTGTTTATAACTTAATGTATTTGTTTATAAGTATGTATTGATGTTATTATGTCATGTTTTTTATAAATTATGATTGTACGTTGTTGTTTACGATTATGTGTCGCTCAAATTGATGTTATGCAAACATGTGTACTTTTATCCGCGAGTACCCACTTACCCTTTCAGGTGACAAGTATGAGATAATTTTGTACCCACTAGCAGGTAAGGGTATAGATTGTGGATAAGCTTAAATGGGACGGGTAAGGACATGGTGTGGCTTCACCGTACCCAAACTCTCTGAGTGCCATCCTAGGTAGAAGGCAGCGATGCTGCAAACATGCAGCACTCAGGGGCCTTTTTTGGGCGTGATGAAAAATTTACGCCACTGTTTATCAGTACATCATTTGTTGAAGCAACGTTATTGTATACGTCGCGGCACAGTTTTTACATCGTTTTTAGAGATGCTCTTAGTAACGAGATACCGCCGTCGGTGACAAGATACTTGCACCAAACACTAGAGCGTCAAAAATTCCCTAGCAGTAGCCACTAGGTACAGCCCGCATGTCCAGTATCATCACACCAAACACTACCAGCGGGCTGCGGGCATAATGGAATGGAATCGTCATATCACACGGCCTGATCCATCCGATCAGCGACCAAACGGCGAGAGAAAGGCATGCAGCGGCCATGCCGGCCGGCGCCCAACCCCGGGGGGCACACCAGCAGTAGTTATCCAGACATGTTACGTTGTCACATATACACCCATATCCATATGGGAACCAAAAATGCTATCAGAAAAGATAGAGACGGGGAGAAAGTCCTTAGCCAACCATCCATCCATGCAATACATGTAAAGCCGAGCTACAGCACCTAACGTCCGGGCACTGTGGTAGCGGTGGTAGTTGTCGTGGCCGCGGAGGTATGGCACGCGCGCTCACTGTTCGTGTAACGTGGTAACCCGTCACATGCATGCATAGTGTAGCCACTAGCGCGCGGTATGTGAGCCCATGACGACGCTGGCGTTGCTGCCACGACCAAAATGCGCCTAGTCAGGGCCCTCGCTCGCTGTTGCAACAGAGCTTCGCCTCGCCCTGCGGTGGACGAGGTCAAGGGACCGGCGGATACATCCATGCGAATGCAGATGGACGGACGGATGGATGCTGTAGTGCATTAACTGAGCTGACTCCAGTTCTTGGACGTCGCGTCGCGGCACATGCATGCAGCGCATGCAGCCCGGCTCCGTCCGTCCGTCCATATGCGTGCATGCATGGCGTTGAGGCACTGACAGAAGCCAATGCTTCAATGCGCCCCTCGCTCTCGCACTCGCAGTCGCTGTCCGGTCCGCCCGACAGCACGTAATGTGCATGCACGCATGGCCGGTCGGTCACCGATAGGAATGCGTTTACGTCACGCACAGTGCGTGTACATAAATGTGTTCCGTGTCGCTCTTGCATGCATGGACGCCGTGCCGCGGCGCGTCGCGTCCATGCATGCGATGCACCGAGCCGGAACCCGTCGTATTCGCAGCAACAGGGCTCGGCTCGGGGTTGCGAGGTGGCGCTGGGCCGGCCGGCGTCAAATCACCGGCCTAGCTAGCCAGCGCGCGGATGACAAGGAGATGATGAGGCAGGCGTGAGGGAGTAGGCAAGAAGATCTTGTGCTTGTACTTCACGTTACCTACGTACTCCGGCGCCGCGCTACACGTCAATCAGGTGCTGCCGCCGCAGTGGCTCCTGGGGTTCTGGGTGGCCTGTCCATCCATCTACGTATACGTACGTATGCACCGTCTGGTCTGAGAGGGCGCGGGCTTCAGGGACGCTAGCTTTGTGCTTTGAATGCCGCTGCTCCACTAGCGGTAGCCCCTGACATGCAGTGCAGCCAGGGGGTACGTACGTTGCGTACGTACAATGGACGGGACGGCGATGAGCCAATCTCCTTAAAGAGAGAAGGAACCAATCAGATACGTACAATGGTCATGCATCCATCACTCGCCGGAAAAAGAGGTAAAGGCAACGGTGCAGCCGCTTGCTCTGCACTGGCCTCAGTGTCTTAGCTAGCTTGGAGTATGATTCTGTCTATGGCGTCTCGCTGCCGCTAGGGAGGTACTACTACTAGTAGGGGCAGCAAGAGTGGTTCTCTACGTTGTACGGGTACAAGTTTCCTGCAGGCTCTACGATCGAGGCAAGCATTTCATGCACGTCAAGAGGAAGCCTCCAGTTTACGCATCATCGTATACGTTTGCTTTCGCGGACACGTCTGGCATACATGACCTGCTAACAGCAACCAGTGTCAGTGCACCTGGCCAGTGTTCGCGTTCCCTCCTGCTTTTTTGTTTTCCTTTTCCTTTTTCGGCGTTGCTTCTTCACATGCAACTGTAAAATGCCTTTACGTCAGTCAATTCTTGCGGCAGAGAGGAGCAGCGCTAGAGGCCGAGTTGGGGCCGACCCAGGCGAGTCCTCTCCAGCGCCACGCCGGAGATAGAGACCACGCGGCTAGCTCGAGCAAGGCACGGGAGAAGATGACGCTGGGTCGATCACCTAGATATTTCACCTGAGTCGATGGAATACCCAGATCGGCGGCGTTGCTCCCAAATCAGCTTAGAGAAACGGTGCAACCCATTTCGTCCGCGGCCATTTGTTTGGGTCGACGCGGATAGAAAAAAGGCCCAACGCGTCGATTCAAACGGAGACGCGTCCGTTTTTCGTCCGTCTGCCGATCCATTTTCGGCCCATCTTTGAGCTGGATTTGCGTCGGTGCGGGCATAAGACGGACGTGCGCGCTCGCCCTCTCTCCTTCCCTGGCCCGCTGGTCGGTAGCACATTGACCTTTCCCCATTCAACAACACACCCTCACCCGCCTACTTCGTTGCTGATGCCGCCAGTCATTTTTTCCGATAGAAAAAGGGTACATAGATAGTTCTAGCATAGACAGATAAAAGAAAAGATCAACTATTCTTCGTTTTCCTACTCCGACTCGGTAATGTCCTCCTCCGATGTCTGAATGTAGGCGTCATCATACCGCTCGTTCTCGGAGTCCCAGGACGACGCTTCTCCTAACTTCATGTTCAATTGAGCGGCCTGCTTCCGCGCACGCTTGTCCTCCCGATAGGCACCTCGCTCCGTCCTCCTCGCCTCCCTCTCCATCCTCCTTTGCTTGTAGAACTGGCGCTCATTGACGATGTCCTGCGGGAAGCGTTCGCGCCACACTGCCATGGCCTCCACGTCCATCTCGGCGATGGTGAGGCGACACTGCCGCCTCCGGTTGTCACGAAGATCCTCGTCGGTGAAAAGCCGCGGAAGAGGCGCGAGATCCTGCGCCCGCTGGCTCGTCGACACGTCCGGAAAATTCATATCCCGACTAGACCGCCGGAGGCGCCACGCCGCCGCGTCGTACACGCGGGCCGCCTCCTCTACGGTGTCGAAGGTGCCGAGAACGAGGCGTTTCTCGGCAAACCAGATCTCAGAGGAGAAGGTGCCGGAGCGGGCTCGCGGACTCCGTGAAAATCCGAAGCGCCCAGGCGGCGCACCGACATGGTAGCGCATAGGCGGCGAGGCTAGTGAGAGGGGGCGAGATGAGTGGACGGCGGGCAGAGTGTGGACGGAGCGCCTTCTTAATAACGAGCGCCGGCCGCGCCGCGCCAAAACCAGTGCGCGCTAGGCCGATTTCCCCCGCACGTGCGAACCTTTCCCGCGCGCTGGAGTGTCAAAACCAGGGCGACGACATGGCCACTGGCATGATCTATGCGTGCGCGGTCATGAAATGGGTCGATGCGTTGGACACACTGCCAATCCAAATCTGAAAGAGGGCGGAAGCCGGACGGGCGGCTGACCCAAACGAACAAAAAGCAGACAAAAACACCGTTCATTTGGGTGGCGCGTTGAAGTTGCTCTTAAGACACAAAGAGAGGCAAACATGTCCATCTGATCTTGTTGCTAGATCCTATGGAGCATGCACGATCGAAGAAGAAAAGGCCGAAGGAGATTTTATTTAACACCGCCGCCACCATCGCCGAAAGGGTCTATGTTACGGCCAACTAAAACCTACGGCACACGCACCACCGGGACCAACGAAGAAGCCAGGCTAACCATTATTTAACACCGCCACAACCACGGTAGGAAGGGACGCATTGACGGACAAACGGAGACGTACCCAAATGCCCCAAGATGGGGAAAACTACAACTCTCATCGGTAGATCGGGCCTCCTTGTACTGGCGGAGGCAGGAATTTCCTTATTGATATTCGTATGTAGAAGAGTAATAGCAATGTGCATCGAATATACAACAAGCTAGCGAAAATATACCCACGGATCAACAAAACTTTGGTATTCACCTGAATACCCTGGAACAGCCCCTGCTTGTGCACCTACACCGGCTGATTCGACAGAGGAGAAGGAGGTCAGCGATCAATAGGCGATGGAGGGTGGCATCGGAGGAGGAACCCTAGATCACCTTTGGGGATGGGGGCTGAGTACATTTGGTCAGTAAAAAGTAAGTATTTACTTTAATAGGACATGTGGTTTTAAAAAAAGGATTACCACATCACAACTTCTTGAATTTTACAAAGAGTAGAAAATAAACTTATATGTAAACGCATCAAAGGTCCTTAGTTGGTCAGATGGATCAAGAGAAAAAAAAAGTTGAGTAGGAAAAATGGGTTGTAGGGACATGTGGTTGGAAAGTGGGCCAAGCGGACCGTCAAGACCCCCTAAACCTTCCCTCGATTTGGTGACATGTGTTGGATGAGTGACCGGGCCATCAGGTCCGGACATTCGCTGCCGAATAGGTGATATGCGTTGGAGTTGCTCTGGCCATAGAGGTGCGGTGGATCCTGGCAAGGGCCGGCGGGAGGGCTCCGTTTTTAGTTGTTTTTTCAATCTTGTTAGGGTTTGTGTCCTACTCAGAAAGGTGAGACGGCGGCGGCTCCCTGAAGATGGAATAAAGGTCTCCCCGCCTAGCCCCGTTCCGGCGGTGCGTCTAGCATCGTTGGTGGGCGTGTGGAGGTGTGTCTCCGGTAGATCTATCTTTGGTGTGGATTTGCTCGGATCTCGTCGTTGTTCGTCTACGTTCGTGTGCCTTCGGTTTGGATCCTTCCGATCTACATTATTTTTCATCGGCGGCGGTTGCTGTTCTGGGGTGCTGGTCCTATGGGGCCTTGGCACGACGACTTCCCGACTGTCTACTACAACAAGTTGTGCCCGGCTCCGGCGATGGAGGGGCGATGACAGCGGCGCGCCTTCGGCTCGCTTCGGTGCTTCTAGTCGTCGCTAGGTGGTCTACGATTCTGGATGTAATTTTTATTTCTGGTATTCGTTGTACTGTCATGATTGAAGATGAATAGATTGAAAGTTTTTTTGAAAAAAAAATATACCTCCATTAATATGTAGCTCTGCAATCTGCATGATTAGGCATTTGAAATGACCCCATTGGCTGCAGCGTGTAGGTCGTCAATGGCAATACTGCGGCAGACGAAACCTGTTTTTAGTAGGGTACTCGTGGGTTGTATAGGAGAGACTCCATTGGATTCGATGGGTTGGCCCATAATTTGAACATTTTTGTTTTACCCTTCGTTGGACACCTCCACGTTTAGCTAGCCCCTACTCGCGGTAATAATAGAGCACAAATGATTGGAGCACCAAGTGTGCCCATGCATCAAAAGCTCGCAGCAACTTTCCGACCTCTCCCGGCCATATCGATCGACGAGCATCTGCACTGGCGCACCTGTGCATGCACGCTACGCAGCACACAAAAAGCTCATGCATGGGCACCGTTCGACTTTCGCCTCGCGCGCGCACCTGTCACAAAACGGCCGGTCGACGCCTCTCCCCTCCACAGTGTTGGCGTCCATTCGTTTCGCAGCTTCATCGCTGCCGGCTACGTGAAACTGGCGACGACGTACAGCGATCCAGCGAGAGACGGTCGCGGACGTTTTTGGCGTGTCTTCGGGTAGAGGTAGAAGGAAGGCCACACGTGCGGCGCGTCAAACAGGAAAGGAAAGCCCCCGCGCGCGGACCCTGCCATGCATGCGCAAGGCTGGCAGGCTGCTCGCACAGTGCGCCAACGCCAACATGCGGGGTCCGACCAGGCGCGCTCGGCCACAGCACAAACATACACGCAGGCGCCAGCGGCAGGAAGAGATAGAGGGGAGGGGGACACCCTTGCGGCCAGCACATTTCTCTTCCTCGAGTATAACTTTTACTAAATGACCCCTGGGCACATTTCTGTTCCTCGAGTATAATTTTTACTAAATGACCGCTGAGCCGCCTTATTTCGCCCACTGACCCCCCAAAAATTATTTCGTCGCCTG
>NC_041385.1:645104800-645131934 GCF_002162155.2 Triticum dicoccoides | reverse complement strand
TAGGCGCCACATTTGCACGTCGCCGCGTCGCACGCCAAGGCGCCTTCGACCAGGCCTGGTCCACGGTCCTCGTTCACGCCCCCAGCGTGGCGCCTGCCTGAAGCGCCACATTGTAAGGCGCGACACCAGTTTTACCATCACGTCTTATGGTTAGGCGTCTTAAAAGCTTGACACGCCTCTTTCCTAGGCGTTTTTGACAAAGTTCTTACCTCGATGCCTTCGTTGTCCTCCTGCCACGCCAAACTACCTGACGCTTCTTGCCTTTCAGATGGTCTCACTTATTTGACAGAAGCTAGACCGTCTGATAAATTGGGTTATATGTTGTCCTTTACTAAAGGAGTTAGGCTCTTCAGATCTTCCAAGCTTTCCGTCTTTCCCTCGTCGGATTCATAGGCGCGTTTGGTCTCTTTAAGTACCTTTGTCCTGCATCCGCAGATCACCGTTATTCCCGCGAAACCCCGGTTTCTTCCCGCCCGAGCTTCTTCCCCTCCCAGTCTGTCGGCTGAGCTTCTTCCCGTATCTGAAAGGAAGGATGTCAGCATTCCCTATCATGAAGGACGTCGTCAAACCCTCTGGACATAGGAGCTGCAAGCAGGTAATTTTGTTCTCTAACAATGTCAACTCCTTGTGTTACAAGAATCACCCGCTAATCTTCCCTCTTCGATCTGCCTTCAGGGCAAGTGTTCATTGTGTGATGAGACGAATCTTGAACTCTGTTACTAGTTATTAGTACATGGGCTTAGTGCTTTAGAATATATGGTCTTACGGATGTTTATTTGTGTGCTGAGATGAATCATGAACCCCTCCCTTCGAGTTTGTACCTGCATAATCTGATAGTAGAAGTTGATTAAATGTTATATTGTCTGCTGCAGATTGATAAGGTGTGGATGGTTAGGTTCATTATCCATAAAGCATCTTTCCGTCAACCATCACCTGAGTCATGGATGGAACATTCAACCACCATTGAAAATCTGAAGGAACAGTTGGTGCAGCATGGGTTGGGCCCAAATGATTTTATGTACTATCGAAGCAGGGTGATGCGAACTGACCGGATCATGTGGAAGTTTAGTGGCACGAATAGGTTCAGCTCAACTTACCGGAGGATGTTTAAGTCAAGGTGCAGGAGTAGGATGAGCTCAGGTGGGTGGTTGAGGTTGAACACAGGTGGGAGGATGAGCATGGCTGAACTAACCAATCAATCCACAATTCGAAAGATGGCGTACTTACGACGTCCAGACGCCAAAAACAAAGTCGTGTCATGGACTACAGCCACCATATTAGCTGACGTGTTCATATTTATGTGCAAACGCCTACCACTTAGATGTTTCATTCTTACATTAAAACGTCCGAGCTGGAACATGGATGTACAGACATGATGGTTCTGGGCATTACAAGCAGTTCAGATATTCTAACATGTGTCGCGCCTTACAATGTGGCGCGTCAGTCAGGCGCCACGCTGGCAGCATGACCGACGACCGTGGATCGCGACTATCAAAGGCGCCTTGGCGTGCGGCGGCGACGTGCGTCTGTAGCGTCTATAGGGCAGGCGCGAATGGGTCAGGCAATGAAATAAGTTTTTTTGGGGTCAGTGGCGCAATAAGGCGGCTCAGGATGGCCCCTGTTCATCGCGCATAAGGAGCGCCACCCCCTGTGTATAGTAAGTATCCGTCCCCCATGGAACCCAAGCCTTTGTGCGTTTTGATCGTCAAAAGACCTCCTTTTAGGGCCGCATTTCCGTCTATGATGTGTTCTCCCCCCTCCCCCCCGTTTCATAATGTAAGACGTTTTTTGACACTAGACGATTTTTGTTTTGACACTAGTGTGTCAAAAAACGTCTTACATTATGAGACGGAGGGAGTAGTTGCAAGGTAGGACCGATTTTTGTAGGGTTTTCACTCAGGATTTGGGGGTTAAGGGGCTTAGGGTTTTTGAGAGTTAACCAAATTGAAGATCTCATCGATTGTGATGCATCAAGTATTGTTGTTGTTGTGTCAGCTCGTCGAAGCAACAATTTTTCGGTGCAGATCAACCATGGTGGATTTTTTGTTGGCGAAGGCAGGAACCGTTCTTATGTAGATGGACGTGCCATTTGGTATGATCAAGTGGAAAGGGTCACCTGGTCTCCTATTATGATTGAGAATCTTGTGGAAGAAATAGGTTATGAGATGGCAAAGAGGCTTAAGGTTTTCTACCGTGTCCCCATCCTGACACTTAGCACAAATGGTCTAAGGGCAATTACTGATGATGAACAGGCTGGCAGAATGCTAATGTTTCTTGATATTGGTCACCACTTTTTCAGCATATATTTGGACCATGATGATAGCTTCTGGGCTAACCTTAGTGAGGATGATGTTGTGAATCATCCAAGAGCTAGTCTGACTCTAGTTTTCAACCCAACAAGGAGAGTGCATAGTAATGTAGAGAATGCAGAAGCTCAGGCAGAAGCAGAGCATGGAGAAGCTGAAGCCAAAGCAGAGCATGGAGAAGCTGAAGCAGAAACAGAGCATATAGAAGTTCAGGTAGAAGCAGAGCATGGATAAGGAGAGGAAGCACAGACAGATGTGGCACCTATTCCTATTCATGTTGTCTATCCTGATTGTGATGCACATGATGATGTCAACCAGATTGAGTTTGTTAAGAGGGCATCAATTCAGTCATAGGATGGTAATCAAAGACATGAAGAACATGCAGATGTTGTGCTAGAAGGTGATGCAGGTGGAAACAGAAGAATGAGGAGGAATGCCAGGCAGAACCAGTTGAACTATGCACTGGAAGAAGAGGATGGAGCAAGTGATACAGATGATGAAGATTATGAACCCGATCTGCTTGTGGACAGTGACAATGAGATAGGAAATGGTGATGATGATCTATATGCAAATAATGTAGATGAGGATGAACCTGGGCATATAGATGAAAAGAAAACAAATGAGAAAGCAAAGCAAAAAGGAAAAGAGAAAATAGTTCCTACCAATCAAGAGAAAGGGAAACAAGCATACCACTCTGATGAAGACATATCTGAGTCTGGTGATTTGTGGGCTCCTGATTCAGATGATGAAGAGCTCAATTTGAAATTCAAATCCTTCAGAGAAGAGGATATTCGTAGGCCAAAGTTTCAAGTTGGGCAGGTGTTTGAGAGTGTAGAGCTGTTGAGGACTGCCATCAAAGAGTACTCATGTCAGAACAGAGTTGATATCAAGTTGCCTGTGAATGAAAGGAAGAGATTGAAAGCAAAGTGCGATGAAGACTGCACATGGTACTTGTGGGCATCATATGATAATAGGACTATGACTTTAATGGTGAAAAGATATGTATGTGAGCACACATGCAACAAGAAGTGGAAGATTAGGGCTTTCACAGCTAAATCCCTAGCACATAAGTACCTAGAGATGTTCAGGGCTGATCAAGACATGAACCTTATGAATTTTTCTAGGGTTGTTCAGAAAGAATGGCATATGACACCAGCCAGGATGAAGTTGCAGAGAGCAAGAAGAATGGAAATGAAGATAGTATATGGTGAAGTTGTCACATCCCTAGCTTCTGGTAATGCTCTAGGCTAGCTTCGTGTGTGCATCATGTTTAAATTCTGAAATTTGAACTGAGGGAAATTGGAAGCCTCAAAACCCTAAATAAAAGAAGGGCAAAAACCCTAAAATCTCATTCATTGCTCCAAAATGCTCTCCTTAGATGTTTAATATTTTTGGCAAGGGTTTTGATCCAAACCAAAAATGATGAACATTTTAAAAGGATTTATTTTTGGGACTTTGAATTTAAATCATTACTTATTTGCATTTGGGCATTTAAATACTATAAAATATTTTAAATGCTCAAATAATCCCAAACTGAAATGTTTACTGTAGGATATATTTCTAACAGTGGTCATGAGCAGTTGCATGATTTTTGGGATTGATTTAGTATTTTTAATAAAGCCACAAAGCTGCAGAAAAAAATAGAAAACAATAAGTAAAAGACAGAGCAGAGAAAACTTACCCGACGCTTACCTGAGGCCCACCCACCTGGTGGCCCAGCAGAAGCCGGCCCAGCCCACCACTGCAGCCCTCCGTCGTCTTCCTCCCCTCGCCCCGAAGCAGCTGCGTGCTCGCACGCGCACGGCCGCGCGGCCACCTCCTGCTTGCCGACGAGCCCCTAGCCGCGTGGACGACTCCCGCAGGCCGTCCCGATCCCGCTGACCGTTTCGCTCACTCTCCCCCCTCGACCCTCCCTCCTCTGCTCCCTCTCTCCCGCCTGGACCGAACGGAGCCGCCGTCACCGACGAGCTCCCTCGCGGCCACAGCCACCCCCTCGCTCCCTCTCCACACCCCTGAGCTCCGTCCCGACCTCATGAAGCTCCACCACGGCGCATGCGACGCCGGGTGCCCTGTAGCCACGCCATCACCGCCATCTTCATCGCCACGGCCGGCAATCGCCGCCGTTCGATTCGCCGCCGACAGGACGTCCCCGAGCCCACTTAGCGTCTCGTCCGACTCCCCGTGAGCTCCTCTTCTCTTCCCCTCACTCCCCGCACCTGATTTCGTCCCCTAGCTCCTTCTTCCACCACGGCCGAAGCTCGCCGCCGCCGTGCCTCGTCGCCGTCGTGGCCAGAGCCACTGGAGCTCCCACCTGAGTGCACCATCGTGCTCAGAACGTCTCCACGAGCCCGTTGCCTGCCGCAGCTCGCCCTCTCGTGCCCCCTAGTGGTCGCCTGTGTCTCACCCGAGCTCCGGCGGCCGCAACCGAGCTCGCCGCCGTCGACTCAGGCCACCCCAGGCCCGGAGACCACGACCATCCGACGCGCCATCGCGCCAGCTCCCCGTAGAGCCAAAGGGCGCACCGAACGGTGAAGTATAGACGAAATCCGAGCCACCCCGGTGCGTCTCCGCCGCGTTTTGGGTCGTCGCCGACGAAACTCCGGCGACTGCCGACGTGGCATGCTTAATTAGCGCTAATGACGCCCTAACCAACCCCCTAGGCCACTGACTGTGGGCCCCACCCCTGGTCAAACCTCAGTTAGCGCTGGGTTTGACCGGGATTAGCTCCTGTGTCACTGACGTGTGGCCCCCACACGTCAGGTTTGACCTGGGGCGCCCAGTTGACCCTGCTGACGTCACTGTGACGTGGGGCTGACGCAATAAGTATTTTCTGGATTTAAAAATAATCAGGAAATTCCAGAAAATAGCTAAAACTTCAATAAATCATAGAAATTCAACCGTAACTCCAAATTAAATAATTTATATATGAAAAATTATCAGAAAAATTCAAGGAATCCATCTGTACCATTTTCATGCATGTTAGAACAACTTATCACTACTGTTTAGGGCAAATGAAGTGAATGACATTTAAATAACCACATATGGAGTTTGAATTTGAATCTTGGATTCAAACCAACTTCATTTAATCTGGTTTTAGGTGCATTAGCCCAAAACACATTCATATTGCCATGTCATAGCATGCATCATATTGTGCATTGCATTGATCGTGTTTTTCTGTATTTGCCGGTAATTGTCCCCTCTCGATAGACGTGTACCGACGATGTGATCGATGACACCGATGAAGAGCTATATTATCTTCAGAAGTGCCAGGCAAGCAAAACCCCCTTGTTCATTCCGATACAATCCTACTCTCTCGCTCCTGCTCTCTTTTACTGCATTAGGACAACAGCGATTCATCTGTTACTGGTTGCGGTAGCTGAACCCCTTTATCCTTTGCATGACCTGTCATTGCCACAGTAAATAGATGAAACCCACTAGCATGAGTAGGAGTTGTTTGAGCCCTGATGTGCCTACTCATTTATGCTTGTTTGTCATGCCTGCTACTGCTTAGAGTTGAGTCAGGTCTGATTCATCGGGGATGAATCAGAGGCGTGTGAACATGTCCTACTGTGTGTGAGCTAAGTGTGTGAACACGATTTGGTAAAGGTAGCGGTGAGAGGCCATGTAGGAGTACATGGTGGGTTGTCTCATTGCAGCCGTCCTCAGGAACTGAGTTCTGTGTTTGTGATCCATGATCAGTTACTACCACACATTGAGCTCCGGGCGCTCCAAGCTCTCTCGACTTATTAATCAACTTGATCTCTGTCCAGGAGTTGCAACTAGTTTCTGGTGTTTGTAGGTAGTGTTAGTAGTCTACCAAGTGGCACCCGGTACAGGTGGGCTTGGGACAGACTAGGCACAGTGGCACGGTGTACCAAGCGTAGATCCACCCGTCGAGGTGGGCTTGGGAACCCTGCTCACATCGTTTGGGGCCGTGAGCGACACCCCGGCCGGGTCTCCTTGCGGATGGAACCTGAATAGGCGATAAACCTGGACTAGAGACTTGTTCGGTTAGTCAGGTCGTGGCCGACTCCCTCGCCCGGCTTCCGCTTGAAGGTTGCCGAGGTACATGACGTGTACAGGGCGGTAAGTGGCGAGAGCGTGTGTGAAGAAGTACACCCCTGCAGGGTTAACATCATCTATTCGAATAGCCGGATTCCTCGGATATGGAAACTTGGACCCCTTGTACAGTTCATAGACAAGTGAAAGTGGATACTCTAAAATACGCAAGATAAGCGTGAGTGCTATGGATGGCGTTCTCGTAGGGAGACGGGAGCGGATCCATAGTGGTGTATTGATATGGTGAATATGTGGACTCGTGTGCGCCACCTCAAAAGAGTTACTTGCAGTCGTAGTTCAGGATAGCCACCGAGTCAAAGCTGGCTTGCTGCAGTTAAACCCCACCATCCCCTTTGTTGATAATGATGCATATGTAGATAGTTCTGATGTAAGTCTTGCTGGGTACATTTGTACTCACGTTTGCCTATTTTATGTTTTTGCAGAGAGACTTCAGTCTCACTAGTAATTCCACGTGGTCTTCGACGTTTAGCTTGTTACCTCAGCTACGATCTTGTGCCCTCGGCAGGATCTGGTAGATAGTCAGGCTTCTCAGCCTTTTTCATTTATAGTTGTCTGTACTCAGACATGTTAAGCTTCCGCATGTGCTTTGACTTGTATGCTCTGATTGTTGGGTCATGAGACTCATGTTTGTAATATCTCGCTCCTCGGAGCCTATTGAATAAACTACTTGAGTCGTAGAGTCATCTTGTGATGCCATGTTGTATTGCACATATCGAGCATATTGTGTGTATGTTTGAAATGCTTGGTATGTGTGGGATCTGACTATCTAGTTGTTTATCTTTAGTAGCCTCTCTTACCGGGAAATGTCTCCTAGTGTTTCCACCGAGCCATGGTAGCTTGCTACTGCTCCGGAACATTTAGGCTGGCCGGCATGTGTCCTTCTTCGTTCCTGTGTCTGTCCCTTCGAGGAAATGTCACGCGATGAATACCGGAGTCCTGTTAGCCCGCTACAGCCCGGTTCTCCGGAGTCCTGCTAGCCCAGTGCTATAGCCTGGATTCACTCGCTGATGACCGACACGTTCGATGCTGGGTCACGGATGCCTGTCCCTGTAAGTTAGTGCCACTTTGGGTTTACGACTAGCCATGTCAGCCCGGGCTCCTTATCATATGGATGCTAGCGACACTATCATATACGTGTGCCAAAAGGCGCAAACGGTCCCGGCAAAGGTAAGACGACACCCGTGGGAATACCGTGCGTGAGGCCGCAAAGTGATATGAGGTGTTACATGCTAGATCGATGTGGCATTGAGTCGGGGTCCTGACAGCGTTGGTATCAGAGCTTGACTGCCTGTAGGATTACCAAGCCAAACTGGTCGAAGTTGAGTCTAGAAATTCTTTAGTTATATAAGGGAATTGATTGTGGGATGGAACGTAAGGCTCTTTTACTCCTTATACCTTATGCCCTTCTGATCTGAGTCATCTTATTTTCCTACGGGGATTAAGAACTAGGCTATCTCTTCTTTATATCAGGATCACGTGTTACTAATCCGTAGACTTATAGATTGTTGGATTTAAGCTTGAGTTCAGTTTCTACTACTTCCGTACGTTAACTGTTGATCTCGAAACCTTGATATTGTGTTTCTGAGTGGTTATGCCACCATTTTTGTGAATGTCTCAAATCTTTTCTGAGCATTTACGGCCGTTATGCTGTCCGAGTCATTCCAGGTTTCTAAATAGTCGGATGCATTTGCAAATCCCTTCCTCCTGTTTCCGATGTGCCTTTGGTCAGATTAATCACACAAATCAGTGAGTTGAGGTACTTTATTGCCTTGACATATATGTTGGAGCTAGTATTATGACCCTAGGTGTCTTAGGGGATCATCTAGTAATTTAGCCATGATTTGTGCTCCCAGTGTGATGATTCTGGCCATCATTCTCGAAAGCATTCCGTGATGCTACTTAGTAGTAGGTATTCTATTCCTGGGTTCTTGAACCCGAGATTCACTCTACTTACTTCATGTTGATAGTAATTGCTAGCGCCTTTAGGATATTAGTAACCTTTGCGATAGTCCTTGAAGTCCGTGGTATCTTCTTCTTCCAGATACCATGAACTACTTATGGCAGAAGTTCCTCGTTGAACTGAAATATAACAACAGGATTATTCTTGAGGAGTTCTCCATTCATAAATCGTGACTCTGCCAGTTCTACCTTTCTGCATGGGTTATCCGGAAGAAATATGTTGAACTTGGTTCGACATACTAATCTATGCATCCACAACTCAGAAAATTATATGTTCCTTTGAGTTGTTCTCTTTAGTTGCATTCTGACCCTCGTCTATCAATTGATAGTCAAGAGTATGCGTGCGTTCGTTTATCGATGCCTATTACTCTTGTGGTCCGTCAAGCCATTCTATCGCAGAATGACTAGGAGAAACAAACTCCAGTACCTCATCCATATCTAGGATTGGGTCAAAGTAGTTGTGTTCCGCAGATCAAGTTACAATCCAGCTTTTGGTTTTGTTCTACCTTGAAGTATTACCTTCTTTATGACAGGAATCTCATGAGAATTGCACCACCTTTTGTGAATTCTTGACATAGTGATACTTCTCGCCATCCTTTTTCATTCCTCGGTTCCGTGTTGTTGCAGCCGGAGTGCCGACAAGTGAATCATGATGTGTGAACTCAATACTCCTAGCAACCCCATTGCTTGGTAGTTAATGGACAATAATCTTATTCTTAGTATGTTGGTTATTGAATCATCATTCTAGGATTGATCGTGCTACCTAGTCCTTATTTCCTGGTGCACTCTTTGATTGATGAGTTAGGATTTTGTCAAGTCCTCGCTCATTTGATCATATCATCTTGCCCTGAAAAGCAAGATTGTTCTCGAGCTTAGTAACATATCGGTGGTTCGTGATTTCCGAAGATCTTCTCGGAAGTATTACCAGGTTGTCACCTAACCGCTATGTTGAGCTCGTGATCAAGTTGGTTTCTTGTGAACCACCTTCTCTCCAAGAATCGGTGTTAGATATCCCTGAGCTAGTTGGTTAAGCTAAACGACAACTTGGAGGGTTGGAAGATAAAAGCTTGCCTGACTTAGTTCGTTCCAAAGGGATATTCTTGTGTAGTGTGTATTGAAGAAAGATGATATCTTCATCGATTGGTCCCTGTGATCAGTTGCTGGACCTATTGTCTTATCAATCCTTTGATTTGAGTGTGGGCTATCGTCAAATCAAGTCAGAACCAACGATGTTCGTAATGTTGTCTTACTCGTGGTTGATCCCTCGAGCATACACCATTATATCTTTTGGGTCTGATCAATGCTATCACCGTGTTCACATGTTGGTGGAAGTCCAGTGATATGGAAATTCCGATGAGTTGTTGTTGAGCCCATTGACAACATCCTTATCTCCTCCATGATGTAGTTGAACATTAAGTTAGTGTTGGAAACTTTTGAAAGCATTTTCTTCATGCTAGCTCATGAAGTACTTGTTTGATGAAAGGAGTGACTTCCTTTGATTCATGTGCATTTTGATGTAAGTTGCCGTCGTGAATTCGAGAAAGTTTGTTTTTGCTCCTTTGGAATCATCCCAAGTCGGTCATGCACGTGCGAAGAATTCTGTGGTCTGTTAGACTGATCATCTTCATTCCATATGTATATCCTAGCACACCAAGCCACTGATTGACTTGTTCAAGGAAAAGAAGTCTATGCTTGGGATCTAATCCATGGACTTGCGTAAAGACTTCGATATCCTCGATGATGGCTCCCAACCAGAACTCGGTAGTGTTTTATTGTAATACTACCATGTGGGCATGCTTGTCTGGAACAACGTGTTCACATGTTTGTAGCAGAACCAGCTCATGTTTTGGAGCTTGCTATCGTAGTTCATTTCCTGAGAATCTCGCAACGTCATCTCGTCGATTTGTGTTGCAAACTTTCATTTTTCTTCCTAGACTCGATGAGTCTGGAATATCCTGACACCAACCAGATCTGAGTCTCAGGCAGATATGATGGTTGGAATATTTCCCAAGAACTATAATATTGGTCCCTCGATAACCGGTAAGGTGGATGTCGTGGCCAACACACCCAGCCGGAAGACCTATTATTGTAGTATCTTGCTTGAGGAAGTTGGCCACCTCCCCATAAGGATTTCGTAGGATTTACCTCCGTAACTGTTCCTTATGGATTCTTTTGCTCCCGAAGTCCGACCTTTACTTGATGTTCTAGTTAGCAAACCATATCTAAGAATGGGTTACACTAGCACGTCAAGGAGAACATTAGAAGCGGAGTGCTAAATGTCTCTCGGTCGATCATCCAGATTTTTGTTTCCTTGGCCTCGCTAGGGTGAAATCTGAGTTGATGTTATCTTCCTATGCATCTGCATCGTCCATCATTGTTCATCATGGTGGTATGTTGTGTTGCCAGGATTCTTGACACGGATGTTGGTAAAACCTTGATGAATATGGAAATGCTCAAGTTCTTGAGAGCACGCACAAGCGCTAGGTGTTATCTTTGGCACTAACTGGGGATCCTCTCCGTTTCCTCGGCAATGCTATGATCTTTTCAAACAGTGAACTCACTCTCTTTTGTTGGGTTCTTCCACAGTTACCAGAATCATTCCCAGCATTTGCATTTTGTTCCTAGCTTGCACCGCCAATGTGCCATTCTACCATGGGTCTCATCCATTTCCGGTGATAAGCAAATTCATCCATTACGTTGTCTTCAACAAGGTAATCCACATCATCCAAGTCCGAGTATGCCATTCTACCGACCCCCGCCAATCGATTGCTGAGATTTGCCTTCGGCTGATATAGAGAGTCTCAATGATCTCTATATCAAAGGTAATTCTTTTTGCCACTTAAGATAATAATCTACGAATCACCCTTCTCCAGGATGTTTCGTCGTGGTATCATGGCAATTCAACCCCTCGCTACGTTGACAACCGATCGCCACATTCTTAAGTCTGGAATTGTTGTCTACCTAGTGAACCTCGTCACCTGCTCCACTCCATCCCTCTAGAGGTATGCTTCGTCTCTCAGCTCGAGAGATGTTGCTATGTCACATTCCGGGAGTTAATCCTGAGTTGTTCGACCTTCGAGAAGACCGATCCTTCCAGAGTTTTCCTTTCCTCTTCTTGTCATGATTAGCTGGAGTTCTCAGAGCAAGACGACAAGACAAAGATGGTGTTCAAATCAACGTTCATTTGAAGTGCAACCTGGATCATGAAGATTGTACTAGTTTGCATTTCCCCTTCATCCTACCCTACGCTTGAATCTCGAGACGAGATTCTTGTTTAGTGGGGGTGAGTTGTCACATCCCTAGCTTCTGGTAATGCTCTAGGCTAGCTTCGTGTGTGCATCATGTTTAAATTCTGAAATTTGAACTGAGGGAAATTGGAAGCCTCAAAACCCTAAATAAAAGAAGGGCAAAAACCCTAAAATCTCATTCATTGCTCCAAAATGCTCTCCTTAGATGTTTAATATTTTTGGCAAGGGTTTTGATCCAAACCAAAAATGATGAACATTTTAAAAGGATTTATTTTTGGGACTTTGAATTTAAATCATTACTTATTTGGGATTATTTGAGCATTTAAGAAGGCCAGTATAAGCTTCTTTGGAATTATGCTAATGAAGTCAGGAGAAGCAACCCTGGCTCATCATTTTACGTCTCACTTTATGAGAATGCAAAGTTCAACAAACTATATATGTGTGTGGATGCTTGCAATAGATGATTCCCTTTGGGTTGCACACCAGTGATCTTTGTTGATGGCTGCCACATAAAAACAAGGTACAAAGGTCAACTACTTGCAGTTGTTGGTGTAGATCCAAATAATTGCATATTTCTAATTGCAATTGATGTTGTTAAAGTGGAGGACACCGCTAACTGGTTGTGGTTCCTTGACACACTGAAAAGGGATCTTGGCATCATCAACACTGAACCCTGGACTATCATGCCAGACAAGTAAAAGGTAACACTTGTTATTGTTGATCTTTATCTTGTACTTGTTTCATGCATTTGTTTCTGTTGGTTGTTTGTCCCTATAGTTAAAGCCTTTCATTCATGAAATGTGCAGGGTCTTATTAGTGCAGTTGAAAAACTATTCCCTCAGTCAGAACACAGATTTTATGTGAGGCACATGTGGTAGAACTTCCAGCAGCATTTCAAAGAGGATATTTTGAAGAACCAACTATGGAAGATAGCAAGGAGCAACACAGTTCAGTTATATGAGAAGGGAATGGATGAAATGAAGCTACTTAATGCAGATGCCCACAAGTGGCTTCATGAGCTGGAACCTAACATTTGGGTGAAAGCTTTTCAGAGTGATTTGCCAAAATGTGATATACTACTGAACAACATATGTGAAGTTTTTAACAGGTTAGATCATAATATTTTGATGCTTAGGTTATTTGCTACCAATCTTACCAAAATATTTTCATGCTAGGTTCTTCTAACACAAGTGACATTTGCAGGTATATTTTGGAGGCTAGGGAGCTGCCAATACTTACCATGGTTGACAGAATATATAGGCAGCTTATGACCAGGCATTACAACAAGCAGATTGAATCAGACAAGTGGCTAGGTAATATATACCCTAAAATCAGGAAACAAGTGGAGAAAGCAAGTGAGTTTGCAAACACTATCTGGACTGCTCAGGTGATGGTCTTTTTCAAGTAGGTGACAGAGGGGTAGATTACATAGTTGACATGCATAAGAGAACATGCACTTGTAGAAGAATTCAGAAATCAGGGGAGCCATGTTCTCATGTGGTAGCCTGCTGTAGGCACGAAAGAATTGATCCTTTTGAACTGGTAGACCCTTGCTACTCCACGCAAATGTTCAAGAAGGCATATGAAAATATTATCTATCCTTGCAAAGATAGGAGAGAGTGGGAGGACATGTGTGGGCCCCCAATATTGCCACCATTGTACCAGAAGCATGTAGGAAGGCCTTCCACTGCAAGGAGACAAGCACCTGGAGAGGTTGACCATAGAAAGGGAGGGAAGAAAATCACAAGGCATGGTGTGATCATGCACTATTCATATTATGGTGAGCCAGATCACAACAAGTCTGGATGCAAATACTTGAAGGCTGAACTTCCACCACCAAGTGCAAATAGTAGGGGCAATGTGGCAGCTCCAGATGAAGGCAATGGTGCTACCAGTGTGCCACCCACAGCTCCAGATGCATCAAATCAAGATGATCGAGTCTTAAATCAGGTAATAAAGAGTTCTAGCTCCTCAAAACCAAATGCATTATCTTCATGATTGCAATATAACAAACACAAAGTGTTTCTGCGTAATTGCAGGGACAAGAAGAACCAAGTGCTGTGTTTGAAGATCTTACGGTGGATAACATGATTGCCCAGGTATAAATTATTGCAGAATCACTTGCTTTTTTTCCCTTCTTGTTTTTATTGTATCATATATTTGATAATTCTGGAGATGCGAACACCAAGGGTTGTTCAACAGAGGCCATTACCTAGTTCTGGGTTTCTGAGTGCTGCCCAAGTGATGCTCAACCAGACTAATGCTAGTCAAGGAAGGCAAGCTAGCTCAAGCACCATTAGGCCAGGTGAGTTAGCACAGAAGCTGGAGGCAATGAAAAATCAGAAAGATAGGGAGCTAGAGGAGAGGAAGCAAGCCAACCTTGCATCAAGGAGGGAAGAATAACTGAAAAAAGATGAAGACATAGCAAGGAAGAAACATGAGGTAGCACAGAAGAAAGCAGAACTGGCTGAGAGAAGAAGATTGGATGCACTGCAGAGGAGTGCCAAAAGAAAAGAAGAAGCTGAGATAAACAAGAAAGCTAAAGCTGAGACCAGACAAATTATTGTAGAAACAATGAATACTATAGCTGCAGAGAAAAAAGCAAAGCAAGAAGTTGAGAGAAGAGCTGCAACTGACAAGAAGGAGGTAGAAAAGAAAGCAGACAGAGAAGAAATTTCTGCAAAGAAAGAAGAGGAGAAGAGAAAAGCTGTTGCACAGAGAGAACAAGAGATGAAGCTTGCTGCTGCTAGGAAAGAAGAAGAGAAGAAGCTGGCTGGTGCTAGGAAAGAAGAGGAGAAGAAGCTTGCTGCTGCTAAGAAACAACACGAGAAAAGGCCTGCTATAAAAAGAAAGCCAACCTGGTTTGGCAATGAAGCTGATTATCCCAACAAATCAGCAAGATCATCAATGTTTGATGTCTTTAGGTAGTTTCAAAGATATGGCTGTTTATGATCATGTAGGAGCTGTTGAAATGAACATGTATGGTACTTGGGTAGTAATTTTGGTGGATGATGATGTTTACTACTCTTCATGAATGATGATGTTTAGTTATTTTGGTGGATGATCATGTTTGGTCTTCTTCTCATGCCAAATTTATTCCAATTGACCAGTTTAATGCAATTTTATCTTGTATTCTGCTGATCAAAAACTGGTAGTCTTATTATAGATAGAAATTGTTGATCAAAAATTGAAGAGAGCAAGCATTAGCATTGAAAACTGCTGATCATGTCAGTCTGGATAGAAACTGGTAATTCTGGACACAAACTAGGACTGATCATGTAAGTCCTAGTTTGTTAATTGGCACTTAACATTTAAAAGGACTGATAATGCAAGTCCTTTGACATAAACTAGGACTGGACAGAAACATTGAGAATAGCAAGCATTGCAGATTCATCATACATGAAACATCACACAGTATTAACATTGCCACTTAAGATTCCATTGCATCATGCTGAAACAAAAGAGTTCACCACCACCATTGCATCAGGACAACCACATGACATTTCATTACATCAGCTAACACCAGAGTTCACCACCACCATTACAAGACACAAAATAACTGTAGGGGAACGTAGTAATTTCAAAAAATTTCCTACGCACACGCAAGATCATGGTGATGCATAGCAACGAGAGGGGAGAGTGTTGTCTGCGTACCCTCGTAGACCGAAGCGGAAGCGTTGACGCAACATAGAGGAAGTAGTCGTATGTCTTCCCGGTCCAACCGATCCAAGCACCGTTACTCCGGCACCTCCGAGTTCTTAACACACGTACAGCTCGATGACGCACCCCGAGCTCCGATCTAGCAAAGCTTCGGGGAGGAGTTCCGTCAGCACGACGGCGTGGTGACGATCTTGATGTTCAACTGTCGCATGGCTTCGTCTAAGCACCGCTACAATATGACCGAGGTGTAATATCATGGAGGGGGGCACCGCACACGGCTAAGGAACGATCACGAAGATCAACTTGTGTCTATGGGGTGCCCCCTGCCCCCGTATATAAAGGAGTGGAGGAGGGGAGGGCCGGCCCTCTCTATGGCGCGCCCTAGGGGAGTCCTATTCCCACCGGGAGTAGGATTCCCCCTTTCCTAGTCCAACTAGGAGTCCTTCCATGTAGTAGGAGTAGGAGACAAGGAAGGGGAAGAGAGAAGGGAAGGAAGGAGGGGGTGCGGCCCCTCCCCCTAGTCCAATTCGGACTAGGCCATGGGGGGGGGGGGGCGCGGCCTGCCCTAGGCAGCCCCTCTCTCTTTCCCGTATGGCCCAATAAGGCCCAATACTTCTCCCCGGCGAATTCCCGTAACTCTTCGGTACTCCGATAAATACCCGAATCACTCGGAACCTTTCCGAACTCCGAATATAGTCGTCCAATATATCGATCTTTACGTCTCGACCATTTCGAGACTCCTCGTCATGTCCCCGATCTCATCCGGGACTCCAAACTCCTTCGGTACATCAAAACTCATAAACTCATAATATAACTGTCATCGAAACCTTAAGCGTGCGGAACCTACGGGTTCGAGAACTATGTAGACATGACCTAGAACTATTCTTGGTCAATAACCAATAGCGGAACCTGGATGCCCATATTGGCTCCTACATATTCTACGAAGATCTTTATCGGTCAAACCGCATAACAACATACGTTGTTCCCTTTGTCATCGGTATGTTACTTGCCCGAGATTCGATCGTCGGTATCCAATACCTAGTTCAATCTCGTTACCGGCAAGTCTCTTTACTCGTTACGTAATACATCATTCCGTAACTAACTCATTAGCTACATTGCTTGCAAGGCTTATAGTGATGTGCATTACCGAGAGGGCCCAGAGATACCTCTCCGACAATCGGAGTGACAAAAACTAATCTCGAAATACGCCAACCCAACATGTACCTTTGGAGACACCTGTAGTACTCCTTTACAATCACCCAGTTACGTTGTGACGTTTGGTAGTACCCAAAGTGTTCCTCCGGTAAACGGGAGTTGCATAATCTCATAGTTACAGGAACATGTATAAGTCATGAAGAAAGCAATAGCAACATACTAAACGATCAAGTGCTAGGCTAACGGAATGGGTCATGTCAATCACATCATTCTTCTAATGATGTGATCCCATTAATTAAATGACAACACATGTCTATGGTTAGGAAACATAACCATCTTTGATTAATGAGCTAGTCAAGTAGAGGCATACTAGTGACACTCTGTTTGTCTATATATTCACACATGTATTATGTTTCCGGTTAATACAATTCTAGCATGAATAATAAACATTTATCATGATATAAGGAAATAAATAATAACTTTATTATTGCCTCTAGGGCATATTTCCTTCAGTCTCCCACTTGCACTAGAGTCAATAATCTAGATCACATCACCATGTAATTAACATCGATAGTTCACATCATCATGTGATTAACACCCATAGTTCACATCGCCATGTGACCAACACCCAAAGGGTTTACTAGATTCAGTAATCTAGTTCACATCGCTATGTGATTAACACCCAAAGAGTACTAATGTGTGATCATGTTTTGCTTGTGAGAGAATCTTAGTCAACGGGTCTTTCACATTCAGATCCGTTATGTATTTTGCAATTTTCTATGTCTACAATGCTCCACACGGAGCTACTCTAGCTAATTGCTCCCACTTTCAATATATATCTAGATCGAGACTTAGAGTCATCCAGATCGGTGTCAAAACTTGCATCGACGTAACCCTTTACGACGAACCTTTTGTCACTTCCATAATCGAGAAACATATCCTTATTCCACTAAGGATAATTTTGACTGCTGTCCAGTGATCTACTCCTAGATCACTATTGTACTCCCTTGCCAAACTCAGTGTAGGGTATACAATAGATCTGGTACACAACATGGCATACTTTATAGAACCTATGGCCAAGGCATAGGGAATGATTTTCATTCTCTTTCTATCTTCTGCCGTGGTCGGGTTTTGAGTCTTACTCAATTTCACACCTTGTAACACAGGCAAGAACTCTTTCTTTGACTGTTCCATTTTGAACTACTTCAAAATCTTGTCAAGGTATGTACTCATTGAAAAACTTATCAAGCGTCTTGATCTATCTCTATAGATCTTGATGCTCAATATGTAAGCAGCTTCACCGAGGTCTTTCTTTGAAAAACTCCTTTCAAACACTCCTTTATGCTTTGCAGAATAATTCTACATTATTTCCGATCTACAATATGTCATTCACATATACTTATCAGAAATGCTGTAGTGCTCCCACTCACTTTCTAGTAAATACAGGCTTCACCGCAAGTCTGTATAAAACTATATGCTTTGATCAACTTATCAAAGCGTATATTCCAACTCCGAGATGCTTGCACCAGTCCATAGATGGATCGCTGGAGCTTGCACAATTTGTTAGCACCTTTAGGATTGACAAAACCTTCTGGTTGCATCATATACAACTCTTCTTTAAGAAAACTAAGGAATGCAGTTTTGTTTATCCATTTGCTAGATTTCATAAAATGCGGCAATTGCTAACATGATTCAGACAGACTTAAGCATAGATACGAGTGAAAAACTCTCATCGTAGTCAACATCTTGAACTTGTCGAAAACCTTTTGCAACAATTCTAGCTTTGTAGATAGTAACACTATCAGCGTCCGTCTTCCTCTTGAAGATCCATTTATACAATATGGCTTGCCGATCATCGGGCAACTCCACCAAAGTCCACACTTTGTTCTCATACATGGATCCCATCTCAGATTTCATGGCCTCAAGCCATTTCGCAGAATCTGGGCTCATCATCGCTTCCTCATAGTTCGTAGGTTCATCATGGTCTAGTAACATGACCTCCAGAATGGGATTACCGTACCACTCTGGTGCGGATCTCACTCTGGTTGACCTACGAGGTTCGGTAGTAACTTGATCTGAAGTTACATGATCATCATCATTATCTTCCTCACTAATTGGTGTAGTAGTCACAGGAACAGATTTCTGTGATGAACTACTTTCGAATAAGGGAGAAGGTACAATTACCTTCTCAAGTTCTACTTTCCTCCCACTCACTTCTTTCGAGAGAAACTCCTTCTCTAGAAAGGATCCGTTTTTAGCAACGAATATCTTGCCTTCGGATCTGTGATAGAAGGTGTGCCCAACAGTTTCCTTTGGGTATTCTATGAAGACGCACTTCTCCGATTTGGGTTTGAGCTTATCAGGATGAAACTTTTTTCACATAAGCATCACAGCCCCAAACTTTAAGAAACGGCAACTTGGGTTTCTTGCTAAACCACAGTTCATATGGTGTCGTCTCAACGGATTTAGATGGTGCCCTTTTAACGTGAATGCAGCTGTCTCTAATGCATAACCCCAAAACGACAATGGTAAATAAATAAGTGACATCATAGATCGCACCATATCCAATAAAGTGCGGTTACGACGTTCAGACACACCATAACGTTGTGGTGTTCCAGGTGGCGTGAGCTGTGAAACTATTCCACATTGTTTTAATTGAAGACCAAACTCGTAACTCAAATATTCATCTCCACGATCAGATCGCAGAAACTTTATTTTCTTGTTACGATGATTTTCCACTTCACTCTGAAATTCTTTGAACCTTTCAACTATTTCAGACTTATGTTTCATCAAGTAGATATACCCATATCTGCTTAAATCATCTGTGAAGGTCAGAAAATAACGATACTCGCCACGAGCCTTAATACTCATTGGTCTGCATACATCAGTATGTATTATTTCCAACAAGTTTGTTGCTCGTTCCATTGTTCCGAAGAACGGAATTTTAGTCATCTTGCCCAAAAGGCACGGTTCGCAAGCATCAAATGATTCATAACCAAGTGATTCCGAAAATTCATCTTTATGGAGTTTCTTCATGCGCTTTACACCGATATGACCCAAACGGCAGTGCCACAAATAAGTTGCACTATCATTATTAACTTTGCATCTTTTGGCATCAATAATATGAATATGTGTATCACTACGATCGATATCCAATAAACTATTTTCATTGGGTGTATGACCATTGAAGGTTTTATTCATGTAAACAGAACAACAATTATTCTCTGACTTTAAATGAATAACGTATTGCAATAAACATGATCAAATCATATTCATGCTCAACGCAAACACCAAACAACATTTATTTAGGTTCAACACTAATCCCGAAAGTATAGGGAGTGTGCGATGATGATCATATCAATCTTGAAACTACTTTCGACACACATCATCACTTCACCCTTAACTAGTTTCTGTTTATTCTGCAACTCCCGTTTCGAGTTACTACTCTTAGCAACTGAACCAGTACCAAGTACCGAGGGGTTGCTATAAACACTAGTAAAGTACACATCAATAACATGTATATCTAATATACCTTTGTTCACTTTGCCATCCTTCTTATCCGCCAAATACTTGGGGTAGTTCTGCTTCCAGTGACCAGTCCCTTTGCAGTAGAAGCACTTAGTCTCAGGCTTAGGTCTAGACTTGGGCTTCTTCACTTGAGCAGCAACTTGCTTGCCGTTCTTTTTGAAGTTCCCTTCTATCCCTTTGCCCTTTTCTTGAAACTAGTGGTCTTGTCAACCATCAACACTTGATGTTCTTTCTTGATTCCCACCTTCATCGATTTCATCATCATGAAAAACTCGGGAATCATTTTCATCATCCCTTGCATACTATAGTTCATCACGAAGTTCTACTAACTTGGTGATGGTGACTAGAGAATTCTGTCAATCACTATCTTATCTGTAAGATTAACTCCCACTTGATTCAAGCGATTGTAGTACCTAGACAATCTGAGCACATGCTCACTAGTTGAGCGATTCTCCTCCATCTTTTAGCTATAGAACTTGTTGGAGACTTCATATCTCTCAACTCGGGTATTTGCTTGAAATATTAACTTCAACTCCTGGAACATCTCATATGGTCCATGACGTTCAAAACGTCTTTGAAGTCCCGATTCTAAGCCGTTAATCATGGTGCACTAAACTATCAAGTAGTCATCATATTGAGCTAGCCAAACGTTCATAACGTCTGCATCTGCTCCTGCAATAGGTTTGTCACCTAGCGGTGCATCAAGGACATAATTCTTCTGCGCAGCAATGAGGATAAACCTCAGATCACGGATCCAATCCGCATCATTGCTACTAACATTTTTCAACACAATTTTCTCTAGGAGCATATCAAAATAAACATATGAAAGCAACAACGCAAGCTATTGATCTACAACATAATTTGCAAAATACTACCAGGACTAAGTTCATGATAAATTTAAGTTCAATTAATCATATTACTTAAGAACTCCCACTTAGAAAGACATCCCTCTAATCCTCTAAGTGATCACGTGATCCAAATCAACTAAACCATAACCGATCATCACGTGAAATGGAGTAGCTTTCAATGGTGAACATCATTATGTTGATCATATCTACTATATGATTCACGCTCGTCCTTTTGGTCTCCGTGTTCCGAGGCCATATCTGCATATGCTAGGCTCGTCAAGTTTAACCTGAGTATTCCGCGTGTGCAAAAACTGGCTTGCACCCGTTGTAGATGGATGTAGAGCTTATCACACCCGATCATCACGTGGTGTCTGGGCACGACGAACTTTGGCAACGGTGCATACTCAGGGAGAACACTTTTTGATAATTAGTGAGAGATCATCTTAAAATGCTACCGTCAATCAAAGCAAGAATAAGATGTATAATAGATAAACATCATATGCAATCAAAATATGTGACATGATATGGCCATGATCATCTTGCGCCTTTGATCTCCATCTCCAAAACACTGTCATGATCTCTATCGTTACCGGCACAACACCATGATCTTCATCATCTTGATCTATATCAATGTGTTGTCACATGGTCGTCTCGCCAACTATTGCTCTTGCAACTATTGCTATCGCATAGCGATAAAGTAAAGCAATTATTTGGCACTTGCATCTTATGCAACAAAGAGACAACCATAGGGTTTCTGCGAGTTGCCGATAACTTCAACAAAACATGATCATCTCATACAACAACTTATATCTCATCACGTCTTGACCATATCACATCACAACATGCCCTGCAAAAACAAGTTAGACGTCCTCTACATTGTTGTTGCAAGTTTTACGTGGCTGCTACGGGCTGAGCAAGAACCGTTCTTACCTACGCATCAAAACCACAACGATAGTTTGTCAAGTTGGTGCTGTTTTAACCTTCGCAAGGACCGGGCGTAGCCACACTCGGTTCAACTAAAGTTGGAGAAACTGACACCCGCTAGTCACCTGTGTGCATAGCACGGCGGTAAAACCAGTCTCGCGTAAGTGTACGCGTAATGTCGGTCCGGGCCGCTTCATCCAACAATACCGCCGAACCAAAGTATGACATGCTGGTAAGCAGTATGACTTATATCGCCCACAACTCACTTGTGTTCTACTCGTGCATATAACATCAAACCATAAAACCTAGGCTCGGATGCCACTGTAGGGGAACATAGTAATTTCAAAAAATTTCCTACGCACACGCAAGATCATGGTGATGCATAGCAACGAGAAGGGAGAGTGTTGTCTGCGTACCCTCGTAGACCGAAGCGGAAGCGTTGACGCAACATAGAGGAAGTAGTCGTATGTCTTCCCGGTCCAACCGATCCAAGCACCGTTACTCCGGCACCTCCGAGTTCTTAACACACGTACAACTCGATGACGCACCCCGAGCTCCGATCCAGCAAAGCTTCTGGGAGGAGTTCCGTCAGCACGATGGCGTGGTGACGATCTTGATGTTCAACTGTCGCAGGGCTTCGCCTAGCACCACCACAACACCAACCAACATCTTCATGAGCATCACCAACTCTCTCCCAAGCATCATCAGTGCAGCAGCTTGCTGCCTGGTCATCAGATTGGCACTGTCATTATTCAAAACCTTCTTACCCAAGCTGACAGATCCATTCACATAGAACAGTTCTTGTGCTTTAAGAAGTTCCTCCCTGCATTCCTCAGCCGCACCAATAGCATCCATAGCTGCATCGCCGGTGAGACAATTCTTGTCAACAAGGTACTCAACATACTCCAACTCCCACCGGCAGAAATCACAAGTCAACTATCTCAAACGAGAGACGGATTTGTCTAGGTCAAAAAATCTTCAATCATTGGATCCAGAACATAAGCCAAATCATGGAAAGGATGTAAATAAAACAGCAAAACTTACCCCATGCTTCTGGCACTTGTAAAAGACCCATCCGTCGTGCTTCTCTGTTGTGGAGACGTACATGCGCACCTTTTCCTTGCAGGTCAGGCAGCGGGCCAGCGGCAATGCCAATGCCCGGCGGTCGACAACAGAGACGGATGAGCTGGCAGCAGACATGAGCACCAGAGGGCAAGGAACTGCCCTCCTCGATAGGAATCGAAGGTGGCGGCGACGGGAGGCGGGGCAGAGTGAGGGGAGGCAGAGCAGATCAACGAGAGGGAGGCGGAGCAGAGTGAGGTTAGGGATTTGACGGGGATGTTCGATGAGATTTTTGCACTACAAATAGTACAAAAATAAGGAGAGAGAGGATAATTTCAAAATGAAAGTTGTCTAAATGGTGCTTGAACCAATAATATTTAGTTGTACACATAGAGCAAGAGGTGCCTATGTGTACACGCATATATTGCATGTGCATGGCGCCTAGCCCAATGTAATTGTTAATGGGCTAATGGCCGACTAATAAAAGTTAGCCCATCACATGCACGGACAATCGCCAAGCTACAAAATTTGGAAATAAAACCCAACGCACGCGCCTAGCGGCAGCCTGCAACTAGCACGCCCATTGGATGGTTTCCTTCCTTTTATTATATGCAGATCAAGGGAGGAAGTACGAGAGGAAACTAAAGGTAACTAAATATGTTTAAGGCTATGTTCGGTTATCCCCACCCCCGTCGGGATAGGGTCGAAACCCGGCGATCCCCGTGGGTTTCTCCCCGGCTGGGGTCGGATCCCGGTCTGGCTTATAACAACCTTCGGTTAGACCTGGCCGGGATTAGTTCCCTCCCAAACCCCGTAGAAATCGTCGGGAAACGACCCACGCGTCACACCTCGTGGAAGCAAACCTCGTCTCTCTGTCTCTCGCGAAACGGCACGCTCTCTCTCGCCCGACCTCTCTCGTGTCGTGGCGGCGCCGGAGAGTGCAGCAGCAGTGCTATTGGATGAGACTGCGGCGGCGTGCTCCCTCCCCCCACCCTCCTCCCACCCACCTGTCCAACCGGCGGCACCGCATCTCGTTGCAGCGGCAAGCTCGACGGCGACCCGGACCTCACCTAACTGACGGCGGCGACGGCGAACGACGCCAAGGCTTCCAGATCTGGCGGACGGCGGCCCTCTCCTTCCGACTTCCGTCGGTCCCAGGACCCAGAGGTCCCTCCGCTTCCTCCGTCGGCCGTGCGGGTACGGCCCTGCCTTCCGGCTGTAGTTCGGCGTCCGCGGTGGCGCACTTCCGCTGCTCCGATTGTCCAGTTCGTAGTCTGGGCGCTAGAAGCCCCAAAAGATCCATCTACTGATCGTAATTTCATCTGCTGATCGTAATTTCATCTACTGATCTACAACTCTGTACAAGGTAATTTCTCTGCTTTTTTTTAACAAACCACAGGTTTTTTTTAGCTTCTAATGGGCATGCTTCTGATTCCTACGTCTTGTAATTGCAATTGATTGCTTTCACTAATGAACAAGACCTGTATTACTCTTGTTGCGCTGCTCTGATTTTGTATACTGCTGTATACTTCGAAGTGTTTTTGCTGGTGGGTTTAACCGAACAGAGATTAGGTGAGAGGGATTAATCCCTCTAGCGGAATGATTCCACGTGGGGGTTGGGTGGCGACACCAAAACCCTGCAGGTATTAGATCCACTAGTGGATATAATCTCTTGGAACCGAACATAGCCTAAGGTATATTTGTTTTGCAGGCTTGCACGGCAAGAAGAACGGAGATACGCATAAAATTTGCACCGGACGTCACCTGATCTATTGCCATCTACAGCCGACCTCTCTCGTGGCCACACATCCCTGGCGAGAACCTCACGCACGTACCCGGCGGAGATGAGGCGCGCATCAGGGGAGAAGACCACGGACAAACACAGACGCGCCCGTGGCGGCAGCGTCAAGAAGATGAGGCTGAAGATGGCATCTTAGTCAAACGAGACAAGATGCTGCTGCGGCGGCACCGCGATCGATCGGACGACAAGAAGCAACGATGGCGGAGATGAGGACTCGAAAGCTACGTTAGTCTGGCCAGGGCGTCGGCATTAGCAACGATTCCCCTCTGAACCCAAGCAGGAGCACAAGTCGCGATGAAGGAGATGCACCAGGAGGCGTTTGCAGCTGGAGGCATGCGATACAAGCATATGCAACAGTTAGCAAACCCAATCTATTCTTTGTTTCTTTTCTTAGTGTTTTATCAGGTTTTGTGCGAGACGTACGCATCCAGACTGGCGTTCACGAACCGAAGAGACTCAAACACAAGAGGAGCATGGCGGCGCCCTCGCACCCATGGATGCATGCTAGAATAAGAAGGAGGTCATCGCACACTTCTTCAACCCCAGTGACAAGGCGGAGAGAAGAAACTCGCCGCGCCGCCACCGCCGTCAATCCGGAGCCGCAGAAGATGGCGTCGTGGAGCTCGAGGGACGCTGTTGGCATTCACTTCGTCAAGATGGTGCCATGAAGGATGGCGACACGGAGCTTGCCAAGACAACGCCCGTCGTTTTCTTCATCAACCCGATGCCGCAGAGGATCGTGGCGCAGAGTTCGCCAGGAGGCTACACCAACGTCACCAGAGCTTGTCTACACCACGCCCTTCTTCTTCAGGCGTCATGTTCTTGGTGGGAGATGACACATAAGCAATCTGAGTTCATCGAAGACGGTGTACATGCGGTGTGATCTTAGTCCCGACAGACCACCGAACACGATGTCTAGCAGAGACGAGGCATCAACTACGCCACTCCATGAAGGCATCCTTCTTCAGCACCACAATGTTTTTCCCTTGTCTTGGTGGACCATCGAATACGGCGTCCAGCCGAAACGAGGCGCACCCTTCGTTGCACAGGTCTCATCGTCGTACAGGCGGCGTGCTCCTTGTCTTAGCAGACCATCAAATATGGTGTCTAGCGGAGACGAGGCATCATCCACGCCCCTCCCTGTCATCTTTGTTCGGCCCTGCAATGTTTGCCCTTGTCTTGGTGGACCACCGAATACGGCGTCCAACTAATACGAGGTGCACCCTTCATTGCATACATGTCTCATCATCGTACGGGCAGCGTGATCCTTGTCTCAGCAGACCACCGAATACGATGTCTAGCTGAGACGAGGCATCAACCGCGCCCTGATGTCTACTACACAACCTTCTTCTTGTAGACGTTGTTCGGCCTGTAAGTGCACAGGTTTGTAGGACAGTAGCAAATTTCCCTCAAGTGGATGACTTAAGGTTTATCAATCCGTAGGAGGCGTAGGATGAAGATGGTCTCTCTCAAGCAACCCTGCAACCAAATAGCAAAGAGTCTCTTGTGTCCCCAACACACCCAATACAATGATAAATTGTATAGGTGCACTAGTTCGGCGAAGAGATGGTGATACAAGTGCAAAATAGATAGTAGAAATAGGTATTTGTAATCTGAAATTATAAAAATAGCAAGGTAACAAGTGGTAAAAATGAGCGTAAACGGTATTGCAATGATAGGAAACAAGGCCTAGGGTTCATACTTTCACTAGTGCAAGTTCTCTCAACAATAATAACATAGATAGATCATATAACAAGCCCTCAACATGCAACAAAGAGTCACTTCAAAGCCACTAATAGCGGAGAACAAACATAGAGATTATGGTAGGGTACGAAACCACCTCAAAGTTATTCTTTCGGATTGATCTATTAAAGAGTTCGTACTAGAATAACACCTTAAGACACAAATCAACCAAAACCCTAATGTCACCTAGATACTCCATTGTCACCTCAAGTATCCGTGGGCATGATTATACGATATGTATCACATAATCTCAGATTCATCCAACCAACACAAAGTACTTCAAAGAGTGCCCCAAAGTCTCTACCGGAGAGTCAAGAACGTGTGCCAACCCCTATGCATAGGTTCATGGGCGGAACCCGCAAGTTGGTCACCCAAACATACATCAAGTGGCACATGATACCCCATTGTCACCACAGATAGGCACGGCAAGACATACATCAAGTGTTCTCATAAAAGACTCAATCCGATAAGATAACTTCAAAGGGGAAACTCAATTCATCACAAGAGAGTAGAGGGGGAGAAACATCATAAGATCCAACTACAATAGCAGAGGTTGGGATACATCAAGATCGTGCCATAGAGGGAACACGAGAGAGAGAGATCAAACACATAGCTACTGGTACATACCCTCAGCCCCGAGGGTGAACTACTCCCTCGTCGTCATGGAGAGCGCCGGGATGATGAAGATGGCCACCGGTGAAGGATCTCTCCTCCGACAGGGTGCCGGGAAGGGCTCCCGAGAGGTTTTTGGTGGCTACAGAGGCTTGCGACGGCGGAACTCTCGATCTATCTTGATATTCGATGGTTTTAGGGTACATAG
>NC_041385.1:645089838-645104555 GCF_002162155.2 Triticum dicoccoides | reverse complement strand
GGGGGGGGGGGTGCTCGAGGGGCCCACGAGACAGGGGGGTGCGCCCTACAGGGGGGCGCCCTCCTATCTCGTGGAGTCCTCGAGTATCTTCTGACTTGAACTCCACGTCTCCAGGATGATATTCTTCCAAAAAAAATCACGTTGCCGAAGGTTTCGTTCTGTTTGGACTCCGTTTGATATTTCTTTTCTTCGAAATACTGAAATAGGCAATAAAACAACAATATGGGCTGGGCCTCCGGTTAATAGGTTAGTCCCAAAAGTAATATAAAAGTGTATAATAAAGCCCATAATCATTCAAAACAGGTAATATAATAGCATGGAACAATCAAAAATTATAGATACTTTGGAGACGTATCAAGCATCCCCAAGCTTAATTCCTACTCGTCCTTGAGTAGGTAAATGATAAAAACAGAATTTTTGATGTGGAATGCTACCTAGCATGATTCTCAAAGTAATTTATCTTTATTGTGGCATGAATGTTCAGATCCAAATGATTCAAAATAAAAGTTCATATTGATAAAAGAAATAGTAACACTTCAAGCATACTAATCAAAGTAATCATGTCTTCTCAAAATAACATGGCCAAAGAAAGTTATCCCTACAAGATCATATAGTCTGGCTGTTGCTCTATCTTCATCACACAAAGTATTTAATCATGCACAACCCCGATGACAAGCCAAGCAATTGTTTCATACTTTAATAATCTCAAACTCTTTCAACTTTCACGCAATACATGAGCGTGAGCCATGGACATAGCACTATATGTGGAATAGAACGGTGGTTGTGGAGAAGACAAAAAAAAAGGAGAAGATAGTCTCACATCAACTAGGCGTATCAACGGGCTATGGAGATGCCCATTAATAGATATCAATGTGAGTGAGTAGGGATTGCCATGCAACGGATGCACTAGAGCTATAAATATATGAAAGCTCAACAAAAGAAGACTAGTGGGTGTGCATCCAACTTGCTTGCCACGAAGACCTAGGGCATTTTGAGGAAGCCCATCATTGGAATATACAAGCCAAGTTCTATAATGAAAAATTCCCACTAGTAAATGAAAGTGACAACATATGAGACTCTCTATCATGAAGATCATGGTGCTATTTTGAAGCACAAGTGTGGAAAAAGAGATAGTAGCATTGTCCCTTCTCTCTTTTTCTCTCATTTTTTATTGGGCCTTTTCTCTCTTCTTTTTTATGGCCACTTTTTTTTATATTTCGTCCGGAGTCTCATCCCGACTTATGGGGGAATCATAGTCTCCATCATCCTTTCCTCACTGGGACTAAGCCCTAATAATGATGATCATCACACTTTTATTTTTCCTACAACTCAACAATTACAACTCGATACTTAGAACAAAATATGACTCTATATGAATGCCTCCGGCGGTATACCGGGATATGCAATGAATCAAGAGCGACATGTATGAAGAATATGATGGTGGCTTGCCACAAATATGATGTCAACTACATGATCATGCAAGGAGCAATATGACAAAATTAATGTGTGTCATATGAACGGGACGGTGGAAAGTTGCATGGCAATATATCTCGGAATGGCTATGGAAATGCCATAATAGGTAGGTATGGTGGCTGTTTTGAGGAAGGAGTATGGTGGGTGTATGGTACTGGCGAAAGTTGCACGATACAGGAGAGGCTACCAATAATGGAGGGGTGAAAGGAGTGCGTATAATCCATGGACTCAACATTAATCAAAAGAACTCATATACTTGTTGTAAAAAATTAGAAGTCATCAAAAACCAAAGCACTACATGCATGCTCCTAGGGTGATAGATTGGTAGGAAAAGACCATCGCTCGTCCCCGACTGCCACTCATAAGGAAGACATTCAATAAATAAAATTGTGCTCCAACTTCATCACAAAGCGGTTCACCATACATGCATGCTACGGGAATCACAAACTTTAACACAAGCATTCTTTAAATTCATAATCACCCAACTAGCATGACTTTAATATCACTACCTCCATATCTCAAAACAATTATCAAGCATCAAATTGATCATAGCATCCAATTCACTTTCTATGATCGTTTTCATTCAAATTACCATGCCGTTTAAGACTCTCAAAATAATATAAGTGAAGCACTAGAGCAAATGACAAACTACTCCAACAAGATATAAGTGAAGCTCAATGAGTAGCTAAATAATTATGCAACTATGTGAAGACTCTCTCTCATTAAAGAATTTCAGATCTAGGTATTGTATTCAAGCAGCAATCAAAACAAAATAAAATGACAATGCAAGGATAGCACAACTCATGTGAAGAAGCAAAAACTTAGGTTCAACCAATACTAACCGATAGTTGTCGAATAAGAAAGGTGGGATGCCTACCGGGGCATCCCCAAGCTTAGATGCTTGAGACTTCTTGAAATATTATCTTGGGGTGCCTTGGGCATCCCCAAGCTTGAGCTTTTATGCCTCCTTAATTCCTTTCATATCATTGTTTCTCTTTTTATCAAAAGCTTCATTCACAACAAACTCAAAAAGAACTTGTGAGATAGGTTAGTATAAACCAATGCCAAACCTTATCATCTTCTACTGTAACAAATCACTAACATTATTATTCAACATTGGATAATAAATGCCTCTGAATATTTAATACTCCTATCCTCAAATAGAATCATTAAACAAGCAAACATACGCAAACAATGCAAACATAACAGCAATCTGCCAAAACAGTACAGTCTGTAAAGAATGCAAGAGTAACAATAATTTCCAGACTACAAAAATTATGAACTAAAATTCCCACTGTAATAAATTTATCAGAGCTTAATATGAAAAAAGATTCAATGTTAGACCATTCTCTGACTTTTCTAGGGAATTTTTGCAACAGCGGTAAACTTTCCGTTTTCAAAGAGCAACATGTATACTAGCAAAATAAGCATGGCAAAGGCTATCTGTCGGTGTCAAAACCGGCAGATCTCGGGTAGGGGGTCCCGAACTGTGCGTCTAGGCGGATGGTAAGAGGAGACAAGGGACACAATGTTTTTACCCAGGTTCGGGCCCTCTCGATGGAGGTAAAACCCTACTCCTGCTTGATTAATATTGATGATATGGGTAGTACAAGAGTAGATCTACCACGAGATCGGAGTGGCTAAACCCTAGAATCTAGCCTATGGTATGATTGTTTTTCGTCCTACGGACTAAAACTCTCCGGTTTATATAGACACCGGAGAGGGATAGGGTTACACAGAGTTGGTTACAATGGGAGGAGATCTTCATATCGTATCGCCAAGCTTGCCTTCCACGCCAAGGAAAGTCCCATCCGGACACGGGACGGAGTCTTCAATCTTGTATCTTCATAGTCCGGGAGTCCGGCCAAAGGTCTTAGTCCGGCCATCCGGACACCCCCTAATCCAGGACTCCCTCAGTAGCCCCTGAACCAGGCTTCAATGACGATGAGTCCGGCGCGCAAGTTGTCTTCGACATTGCAAGGCGGGTTCCTCCTCCGAATATTTCATAGAAGATGTTGAACACCAGGGTAGTGTCCGGCTCTGCAAAATAAGTTCCACATTCCTTCGTAGAGAGAATAATATTTGTATCAATCGGATCTGCTGACGTATTCCGTGGCGTGACATCATGCCATAGCCAGGCTCTTTATTTATTTTATTGTTCCACCTCAGCGCGTTTAGCGAGGCGGTTTCCTTGGCACGTCTTGTCAAAGCAGAGATCGTGTCCCCTTATTCCGGGATTCTCATCAATATGGGTGTGGGTAACCCAACCGTGACTCAGGTATGACTCCCTAATTGAAAGCAAGTCTCAAACGGTTACGGGGAGGGCTCTTGGTATTCACCTCCTTTATAAAGGAACCAAGGCCCGGCCACCTTGTTCTTAAACCAATCAAATCCGCCCCTCGCCTCGAGTTCCAACACCCAAAGCTCTAGTTTTAGGCGCTTCGGACCTTCGAAGATGTCCGGCTCCGACCCTCAAGGCCGGTGGATGCCTTCCTCCATTACGGAAGAAGATGTGCGAAAGTTAAGAGATGCCAGGTATCTAACTGGCGAAATCTCGCATAGACTGCCTACTCAAGGGCAAGCTGTTCCCGCCCCCCCAGCCTGGTGAAAGCGTGGTGTTCGCATCTCATTTCCTTCGGGGACCAGGCTTCCCGATCGATCCCTTTGTGAGGGGGCTTATGTTTTACTACGAGCTGGAGTTCCACGACCTAGCTCCCGAGTCCATCCTCCAGATCTCATCATTCATTGTCATGTGCGAGGCTTTCCTCCATATCACCCCTCACTTCAGATTGTGGCTAAAAACCTTCAAAGTGGAACCGAAAGTGATCGAGGGGCAGCATGCTGAGTGCGGAGGGGCTATAATAAGCAAGATGGACGGCGCTCCATGGCCCGAAGGCTCTTTTCAAGAGGAGCTCGGCTTATGGCAACGGGACTGGTTTTACATCACAGCCCCTAGGGGCACCACATGGGTGGCACCGCCTACTTTTCGCTCGGGTCCCCCACCACGGCTGGCATCATGGGTTAATGAAGGACTTATCTGGGGGCGCCAAAAGACGTGCCCTTGCTGCAGGGCCGTATTTGAGATCTCCTAGAAAGAGATATCAATCTGACCGTGGTGGCGCAAGTCATGGTGATTCGCCGCACACTGCCCTGCAAACATCGACCTCTCCGCCTGTGGGAGTTCAATCCTGAGGGACCACGGGTCCTACAACACTTCATGGGAATGACACCCATGGAGATGTACACATTTTTCTTCGGATCACAAGCAAGGTGTCCGGATTTGTCCGAGGACGCTGGTCTGAGCTACAACCGCCCGGATGCTAAAGTAAGTAGCCCCGTATTTGCACACACCATCCATATTTTTATCAAATCTACCCTTTAGCAGAGTTGCCCTTTGAACAGGAGTGGATAGTGAAGGCAAAGCTTATCAGGTGTCCAGCCCCCCTGCCCGAGACCGTGCCGAATCCCATGCTGATCAGGATGCTGGAGGCCGCGCCGTTGGCGGAAGGTGAAGGGGGGAACCAAGGAGCTACCGCCTCCACGAAGGAGGCCGTTAGGAAGGGAAGAATCGAAAATTCTCCCGACCAGGGAAAGAAAAGGACTGCCTCTGAAGACCCGAAGGTGATAACCTCAAAACTGGGAAAGAAATCTTCGTCAGAGGGTTCGGCACCGGAGAACGCTTCAGCCGAATCGCCCCCTAAAGGGGACCCGCTCTCCCCCGAGGCGTAAGTGAAGGGAGGGGTTACATAATGAATCACATTCATGTTTTATTTCTGAGGAAAATAACCGAAACATTATCTTGCAGTTCGGATCTCAACCCTTCTCAGCAGAGCTCATCTTCAGGGGATCTTCGTCCAGAGATGATAGAGAGCGAAACGCCTCCCCTTGTTCCAACGTCTTACGAGGCTGGCGACCCCGAGGTATCGTCCTGGAGGGCTTTTTCAAGTCCGGACCCTGGGAAAGGTCATCAGACTAGTCCGGCACCCTCTTGCGCACCGGCGGAGGGGCTGAAGGATCTGCTTAGTGGGGCATCCATCTCAGAAGAACACCGTATGTTGATGGATACGGTGATTGGAAGGATTTCATCCGCGGAAAGCGGATTGTACGAGGCTGCTAGGAGTTTACTAGCAGGCTTTGAGGTATGTAAAAAGGTGTATCTTTTGGCAGAGCCGCATATTAAATGTGCCCTGTATGAGTAGTAGCCCCTAAGACTCTGTGTGTCGTCACGACTGACGGCGCATAGAGGATCATAACCCCAGGTATAATTTGCCGCCTATTCCATGAAGGTGGCGAGGCGTTCGGTGGCTAGCCGGACTGATGAATCTGCCGAACTGAAGCGGCAACTTGACGTAGCAGATGCCGACATCGCGCTTGTACATAAGCGGCTAGACGAGGCTCAAGGTATGTTCAAAAGACACCCAACAATAGGGGCTTGATGCTCGGGCCTTATATATGTTTTATGTACATGGTGCTGCTGCCGTGGAGAACCTTCGGGCGGAACTTGCCCGAGCAAAGGAGCAAACAAGGAAGAGTGATGCAGCTGCCGTTAAAGCGACTGAAGAGCTAAAAGCCGAACAGGCTGCTCACTGCCAGAGCAAAAAGGAAATGACCGAGATGGCCATAAAATTGAGGGATGCTACCGACCGCTGTAGATTGCTTGAACAAGAAGATAGGGCGGCTCAGAAGGATCTAGAAAAGATCACTGCCGAAGCCAAGGATACTCGCTCTGCCATGAGAGCGATGAAGGAGGAGCTGCGTCCGGCCGGAGATATCACGGCTGGAAAGCCTTATATGCTGCGGATGAAGTTCGGAGACCCCAAGTATGCTCCATTAGACCGACAGTGGAGTTCGGACAAAGCTTATCTGGATTTGGCCGCAAGTGCGGCGGACGCGACCGAACACTTCCGCAGCCGAGGTGACCATGAATTGGAAGAGCTTTTTTGGTCGCAGTACCACAATCCAGAACGCCCATTGTCAGTCTCCGACCGTTTAGCCGCCTGGGTGGAGCTGAACAGATTATCCAGACTCGCCATGAAGTATGTTGCAAGTCGTCTATGGCCGGAGAAGCCGATGCCGAAGAGTTATTTTGGCTTGGTGCAGCAATTTCTTGGTTCGGTGCCGCATGCTGATGCAATGAAGAGGTCGGCGTGCATAGAGGGCACACAGATGGCTCTTGCTCGTGTCAAGACATACTGGGCAGATATGAAGGCCAGTATTGTTGCGACCCAAGATTCGGACGAAAGCCGAGTACCTGCCAAACACTATTTTGAGGAAGTTCTTCCTGGCGCTCGTATAATAGAGTCGGAGTGCTCGAAGGATGTTGTGTTCGAATAGCTTATACTATTTGTAAGACGAATTGTGTTTTTATGAAAAAAGCTTTTTTATACTTGTGCTTGCAAGAATCATGATGCCTCCTGTGCGGCCGTTTAATGTATATATTTGTATATAACCTGAAAGATGGCAGTCGTTGGCTTCAGCCCCCACGCATAGAATGCGGGGGTGTTCGCAAAAAAGCGCCTATTCATACTTAATCCAACGTCTTGGTCCTATAAAGGAGGTGGTGGCACGGCGAACTAGGCAACCGGACTATAATGCTTTATCACTTTCACTTAGCCATAGGAGTTTGACAGTGGGACTACTGAATAGCCCCTAGGGGCACCGCGCTCGCCCGAATTCGGGGCGCGAGTGTGCCTGACCGGGAAGCGGCCCTTCGTTAATGCCGGGGAATCCTAAAGATTCTGAAAGTCATCACGTGGTTGACGAGTCTCTCACTATATCATGACAGTCAGTTTTCGGCTTTCTCTACTAAGGTGCTCACCCGGCCGAACCGGGGCACAATCGCAGTAGTTCTCCTGGTGCCACGTTAGCCGATATAACGGAACATAAGGCAGCAAAACACAGGAGCCGGGCAAACCCAACATTTGACCAAAGACATGATTCGGAGCTGATGCATATAGGGCCAAACTCGCGATGCCGAACACCCCCTAAGGTGTTCGGTCTTTATGAAGACGGGCCAAAATAGAGCCCTTGGTAAAAAAAGCCCCTAGTGTCCAGGTATGTGCAAAAATTCTGGCGTGGCCACATGCCAAGACGCCAGCCTCCTCCTCGGCTATAGAGAAAACCGGGGGATGTTATCAACAAGAGACAGTAAAAAAGGTTTACGCAGGGTCTTAATCTGAAAAGAATCCTTGGAACGGGTCCCTGCTGCACGTCTGCGCCTGTGTCTCCGCCGTGCCGTATCCTGGACGGGCGTAGCACGATGCTCGTCTGCGAAAGAGAGGAACTTAGTAAAAAATAAGCGTGCGAGAAATCTATATCGAAATAAACAAAATATAGTTGGAGCAAGAGTTGGGCCGTATTGTCTCCGGGCGTGAGCACATGGAGCCCCTTGCACGAGGGTATGCGGTAATTTAAGCATATTGACGCCGGACTCGTCGAGGCGTGTCCGGGATAGTAGGGCTGGATTTGTGGGCGGCTGTCTAGGCAACCGCACCCCTGCCCGTACTTTGGGGGTCAATTTATGTTCCCTTGTAATGAGATGATGCCCTTTGGACCGGGCATTTTAAGTGTAAGGGATGCGTAGTGCGGTATTGCGTTAAAGCGGGCGAAAGCTTCACGTCCCAGTAGCGCTTGATAGCGACTTACAAATGGGGCGATGTGGAATGTTAGCTTTTCGCTTCGGAAGTTGTCGTGTGATCCGAACGTGACTCCTAACGTAAGGGAACCCATACTTGGGGTATCCGAACCTGGCGTTATTCCTTGAAAGGAAGTGTTGCCGAGGTGGATTGCGACTGGGTTTACCCCGAGTTTGCGGACTGTGACCTAATATAACAGGTTCAAGTCGCTGCCGCCGTCCATAAGGGCGTTTGTAAATTGGAGTCCATTAATGATTGGATTTAAGACCAAGGCAGTCCAGCCTGTGTTCTGGTCTCCTCTAGAGTAATCCAGATGATCGAAGGTGATTGGTTGTAACAACCAGTGGGGTTGCTCCTCCGGGGCTGGCTGTACGGCGCGTGTCATTCTATTCTTCCCTTTCGTCACATGAAGTAGATTTACTGTCTTGACTTCTTGTGGGAACTTCTTTTGTTCTCCGGTAATCTGCTCGTGGGGTGCATCGTCATCTTTGCTTGGTGTGTTGAGCCCCTTGTGTTCGGCGTTGAGCTTGCCGGACTGCTTAAAGACCCAACAATCTCTGTGGGTATGGTTTGCAGGTCTCCCCGGAGTGCTATGGATTTGACATATTTTGTCTAAAATTTTGTTGAGGTTGGATAGCTCGTCCCTATCGTCTTTGGGGGGCATCTTTTTCTGGTTTTGCCGAGAGCTTTTGAATCCGGCATTTACTGCCGTGCTCATCGGGCTGTTGTCCTTTATCCGGCGCGGTTCTTTGTTACGGCGCGGCTTCCCGTTCCCATCTCTGAGTTCGGACGTATTTGGGTCGCTGGTGCTGCTTCTTGCCAACCAGCTATCCTCTCCTGCACAGAAGCGGGTCATGAGGCTTGTTAACGCGGCCATTGTTCGCGGCTTTTCTTGGCCGAGGTGTCTGGCGAGCCATTCGTCTCGGATGCTATGTTTGAAAGCTGCTAGGGCCTCTGCGTTCGGACAGTCGACTATCTGATTCTTTTTGATAAGGAATCTGTTCCAGAGCTTCCGCGCTGACTCTCCGAGCTGCTGAGTTATATGACTCAGATCATCTGCATCCGGGGGCCGGACATAGGTCCCTTGAAAATTTGCCCGGAAAGCATCCTCAAGCACTGCCCAACTTCCCATGGTGTTTTCGGGAAGGCTTTTAAGCCAATGCCGGGCTGGCCCTTTGAGCTTAAGGGGTAAGTATTTTATGGCGTGGAGGTTGTCTCCTCTAGCCATGCGTATGTGGAGGATGTAGTCCTCGATCCAGACTCCAGGGTCTGTTGTTCCGTCGTATGGTTCTATGTTCACTGGCTTGAATCCGGCTGGGAATTCATGATCCAGCACCTCATCGGTAAAACATAGGGGGTGTGCGGCGCCCCTGTATTTAGGCGTGCCGCGATGTTCGGGTATTTTTTGCGTTGCATCACTCATTGGAGCTTGCTTTCTTGGCCTATAGATGGATCTAGTAGGGCCAGTTTTCTGATGCGAATTCTTGGACGGATCGCGCGCTATATTGAGTGCGGCGTCCTTTGACGCGTGAGATTGATCATAGGGTCGTCTATCCGACCTGTGGCTTCCTTATTTTTTGACTGTGGGGGCTTTATGGCCTCTTCGTCAAATTCCGGTAGTAGTTTCCGCTTCGGATAGCTCTTTGTGTGACGACTACTGCCGTACTTGTGTGCGGTATTGAGTACTTTGCCCCATCTGATCCTGAGTGCGTCCTCCGCTGTCTTGAGCCTCCGCTTCTGCTTTCTCAGGCTACGTGCAGTGGCGACGAGCCTTTGGTGGAGGTTCTGATGTTCCAGCAATTTGTCTGGTGTGAGGTCGTCCAGGCTATTATCTTTCCCGGGGATTGGTTGTTCGGATTGTCCGCCCTACTTGGACGGATGCTCGACGGCATGTTCATCGTCCGTTGAGTCACCCTGCTCTATGGCTGGGGTTTTGTCAAGGTGGGGCTTGGCCTTGCACTTACGCCGCCGCTTTGATTGTTTTTCGGGGGAGCGATCCCTGGCCGCATCCTTTTGGTCCTCGTTGTCATTTCTGTTGTGTGTGTCCACCATGCATACATCGTATGATGAGGTGGTTTTCCGGAGCCCTATAGGTGCTGGTTCTTGATCGTCTCCTTTATCGGCGTTCATACCGTCGATATCTTCGGAGTCGAAATCGAGCATGTCGGTTATATCTTCGACAGTGGCTATCAAGTGGGTGGTGGGTGGGGTTTGAACTTCGTCGTCCGCATCCCAACCACCCCGACCGTAGTCCGGCCGGGGTCCTTCGACAAAGAGAGGGACTTTAGCGAATTTAGGATATCGCCAAAGGGCGAGTGCTGAAAGACGTCCGCGGCGGTGAACTCCATGATCGGAGCCCGATCGGGTTCGATTGAAAGGGGTGCAGAATATTCAGAGTCCGGAACGGAGTCCGGCACCTTGGAGTTACCGGGCTTGCAAAGGAATTGGCAGGTATTCGGCTCTATCATCGCAGAGATTGCGGCTCCCGGGGCGGCGTCCAGCCGTCCGTCCCTGGCTAGCGCAGTCGGCTCCGAACTAATTGTCGGAGTGAACACCTGAGCGGCGCTCTGGTCGCTGTCCAGCGGCAGAGCTAGATCATGCCCATCGAGACAGTGCGGCGCGCCCGGTCGTGGCCCGAATCCGTCGAAGATCAAGTCCCGGCGGATGTCGGCCGTGTAGTTTAAGCTTTCAAACCTGACCTGATGGCCAGGGGCGTAGCATTCGATCTGCTCCAGATGGCCAAACGAGTCGGCCCGCAGTGCAAAGCCGCCAAATACGAAGATCTGTCCGGGGAGAAAGATCTCATCTCGGACGGCGTCGTGATCGACGAGCGAAGAAGCCATCGGGCCTAAAGGCGACGACACAGAGGAACTCTCAACGAGAGCACCAATGTCGGTGTCAAAACCGGCGGATCTCGGGTAGGGGGTCCCGAACTGTGCGTCTAGGCGGATGGTAACAGGAGACAAGGGACACGATGTTTTTACCCAGGTTCGGGCCCTCTCGATGGAGGTAAAACCCTACTCCTGCTTGATTAATATTGATGATATGGGTAGGACAAGAGTAGATCTACCACGAGATCGGAGTGGCTAAACCCTAGAATCTAGCCTATGGTATGATTGTTGTTCGTCCTATGGACTAAAACTCTCCGGTTTATATAGACACAGGAGAGGGCTAGGGTTACACAGAGTCAGTTACAATGGGAGGAGATCTTCATATCGTATCGCCAAGCTTGCCTTCCACGCCAAGGAAAGTCCCATCCGGACACGGGACGGAGTCTTCAATCTTGTATCTTCATAGTCCGGGAGTCCGGCCAAAGGTCTTAGTCCGGCCATCCGGACACCGCCTAATCCAGGACTCCCTCACTATCCTTGACTTTTTTATTGAAACTAAAGGTGCAAAACATTATTCTAACTAACATCAAGCAAATACTAACAAAAGAAAATGACGCTCCAAGCAAAACACATATCATGTGGCGAATAAAAATATAGCTTCAAGTAAAGTTACCGATGAACGTAGACGAAAGAGGGGATGCCATCCGGGGAATCCCCAAGCTTAGTTGCTTGGTTGTCCTTGAATATTACCTTGGGGTGCCTTGGGCATCCCCAAGCTTAGGCTCTTGCCACTCCTTATTCCATAGTCCATCGAATCCTTACCCAAAACTTGAAAACTTCAACCACACAAAACTCAACACAAAACTCATAAGCTCCGTTAGTATAAGAAAATAAAACCACCACTTAGGTACTGTAATGAACTCATTCTAAATTCATATTGGTGTAATATCTACTGTATTCTAACTTCTCTATGGTTCATACCACTTAATACTAGCCATAGATTGATCAAAATAAGCAAACAACACATAGAAAACAGAATCTGTCAAAAACAGAACAGTCTGTAGTAATCTGTATCAAACGTATACTTATGGAACCCCAAAAATTATGAAATAAATTGCTGGACCTGAGGAATTTGTCTATTAATAATCTCAAAAATAATCAACCTAAAAGCACTCTCCAGTAAAAAATGGCAGCTAAACTCGTGAGCGCTAAAGTTTCTGTTTTTTACAGCAAGATCACATAAACTTCACCCAAGTCTTCCCAAAGGTTCTACTTGGCACTTTATTGAAATAAAAGATATAAAACATGATTACTACAGTAGCATAATCATGTGGACACACAAAGACAGTAAGGATAAATATTGGGTTGTCTCCCAACAAGCGCTTTTCTTTAATGCCTTTTTTAGCTAGGCATGATGATGGCAATGATGCTCACATAAAAGATAAGAATTGAAACATAAAGAGAGCATCATGAAGCATATGACTAGCACATTTAAGACTAACCCACTTCCTATGCATAGGGATTTTGTGAGCAAACAACTTATGGGAACAATAATCAACTGGCATAGGAAGGTAAAACAAGCATAACTTTAAGATTTTGAGCACATAGAGAGGAAACTTGGCATTATTGCAATTCCTACAAGCATATGTTCCTCCCTCATAATAATTTTCAGTAGCATCATGAATGAATTCAACAATATAACCAGCACCTAAAGCATTCTTTTCATGGTCTACAATCATAGAAAATGTACTACTCTCCACATAAGCAAAATCCTTCTCATGAATGGTAGTGGGAGCAAACTCAACAAAATAATTATCATGAGAGGCATAATCCAATTGAAAACTAAAATCATGATGACAAGTTCCATGGTTATCATTATTCTTTATAGCATACAAGTCATCACAATAATCATCATAGATAGCAACTTTGTTCTCATAATCAATTGGAACCTCTTCCGAAATAGTGGAATCATCACTAAATTAAGTTGAAACTCTTCCAAATCCACTTTCATGTTCATCACAATGAGATTCAACATCCTCCAAAATACTGGGATCACTACTTCCTAAAGTTGACACTCTTCCAAACCCACTTTCATCAATATAATCATAATAAATAGGAGGCATGCTTTCATCAAAATAAATTTGCTCATCAAAACTTGGGGGGACAAAAATATCATATTCATCAAACATAGCATCCCCAAGCTTGTGGCTTTGCATATCATTAGCATCAAGGATATTCAAAGAATTCATACTAACAACATTGCAATCATGCTCATCATTCAAAGATTTAGTACCAAGCATTTTAATGCATTATTCTTCTAGCACTTGAGCACAATTTTCCCTTCCATCATTCTCACGAAAGATATTAAAAAGATGAAGCGTATGAGACAAACTCAACTCCATTTTTTGTAGTTTTTTTATAAACTAAACTAGTGATAAAAACATGAAACAAAAAGACTCGATTGCAAGATCTAAAGATATACCTTCAAGCACTCACCTCCCCGGCAACGGCGCTAGAAAAGAGCTTGATGTCTACTACAAAACCTTCTTCTTGTAGACGTTGTTGGGCCTGCAAGTGCACAAGTTTGTAGGATAGTAGCAAATTTCCCTCAAGTGGATGACCTAAGGTTTATCAATCCATAGGAGGCGTAGGATGAAGATGGTCTCTCTCAAGCAACCCTGCAACCAAATAGCAAAGAGTCTTTTGTGTCCCCAACACACCCAATACAAAGGTAAATTGTATAGGTGCACTAGTTCGGCGAAGAGATGGTGATACAAGTGCAAAATAGATAGTAGAAATAGGTATTTGTAATCTGAAATTATAAAAACAGCAAGGTAACAAGTGGTAAAAATGAGCGTAAACGGTATTGCAATGATAGGAAACAAGGCCTAGGGTTCATACTTTCACCAGTGCAAGTTCTCTCAACAATAATAACATAGATAGATCATATAACAAGCCCATAACATGCAACAAAGAGTCACTCCAAAGCCACTAATAGCGGAGAACAAACATAGAGATTACGGTAGGGTACGAAACCACCTCAAAGTTATTCTTTCGGATCGATCTATTAAAGAGTTCGTACTAGAATAACACCTTAAGACACAAATCAACCAAAACCCTAATGTCACCTAGATACTCCATTGTCACCTCAAGTATCCGTGGGCATGATTATACGATATGCATCACACAATCTCAGATTCATCCAACCAACACAAAGTACTTCAAAGAGTGCCCCAAAGTCTCTACCGGAGAGTCAAGAACGTGTGCCAACCCCTATGCATAGGTTCATGGGCGGAACCCGCAAGTTGGTCACCCAAACATACATCAAGTGGCACATGATATCCCATTGTCACCATAGATAAGAACGGCAAGACCTACATCAAGTGTTCTCATAAAAGACTCAATCCGATAAGATAACTTCAAAGGGGAAACTTGATTCATCACAAGAGAGTAGAGGGGGAGAAATATCATAAGATCCAACTACAATAGCAGAGCTCAGGATACATCAAGATCATGCCATAGAGGGAACACGAGAGAGAACACGAGAGAGAGAGAGAGAGAGATCAAACACATAGCTACTGGTACATACCCTCAGCCCCGAGGGTGAACTACTCCCTCCTCGTCATGGAGAGCGCCGAGATGATGAAGATGACCACCGGTGAAGGATCTCCCCTCCGACAGGGTGCCGGGAAGGGCTCCCGAGAGGTTTTTGGTGGCTACAGAGGCTTGCGGCGGAGGAACTCCTGATCTATCTTGATATTCGATGGTTTTAGGGTAC